>NW_015374192.1:296428-435735 GCF_001272555.1 Dufourea novaeangliae | reverse complement strand
CTCTTTCCTTACGACACACGTTCAGTATATGTATACCCAGCAAGGTGAAATCGAAGCTGATGGTGCAAGCGATTTTGGGGAAATGGATAGTGGAGGAGTTGGATAGACAAGCGTGTGTGAGTAGACAGATGTTTACGCAAATTCACAATGTTGGAGATTAATTTATGAATATGAAAATGAGATAAAAATTGATTTCATGTATTAGATGTCTTATTATGTTGATGATAGTATATAAATATCATTGAGTTTTGTTAAAATTTATTAGAAATGCAAAACCTTCCGTAGTCTAGTGATGAGAAAAGAGGAATTTTAACACTTTGTATGCCACGTCACCCAAATATGAGTGACATATGTATACATTGTAAAGAGAGTGGATTATATTTCTTTCAGTTTTTTAAATTTGTAACCTACGGATCAAATTCGCAAAACAATAATTATGTTAATAATTTTACATTGTAAAAATAACTTCACGTGCAAAGTAAACAATATAACAGTACAACATATTTCAATTTAAGCAAAATCTCAGACATTGTGTACAAAAGTGATCCGTTTGGCGTGGAATGAGCCGTGTAGGAGTCTAGCGAGAGGCCCACAGCCTTCTTCTGTAAGCGCGTAGTCAGTACGACTACGCTGTAGCTTGAGTTTAGGTAATTTATGGCAGGGCCACTCGAAACGTCGATAGCCTGTACGGCGACATCGCCCAGCAACGCGTCGCCTGCTTTGTTTAGGTTTAAAGATACTGTTAGTTTTAAGGGTGTAAGAGAGAACGAAAGAAAAAGGAATAGAGAAGCGAGTGACCTGGGTGTTCGTCGAATAAAAGAAAGCCAGTATGGATTCGAGTGGCAAAGAAGTGAGATTCAGAGAGACAGTGCGGATTAAACGGTTTAGTGAATTGTAGCGTGGATCAGTGTGGAATAGCGTAGTAAAAGTAGATCAGTCATATATAATCTTAAACATAGCATATCTTTAATATTTAGTTAAATACATTTTAGTTTATATTACACTTCGCCAATCTCGACGCACGGAACCTAGTTAAATCCGGCAAAAGTGATAAAGTAGATGTCCATTATAGTAGACAAGAGTATCGCTTTGAACCATGTGCCCTCGATGATTCCATCTTACCTACTTTTAACTACGAAAGGCGGTATAAAACCCACCATAAACATGGTAGATTAATACCCACAACACCATGCACCGTTGTAGTTAATAATTATTGCACTAAATGATATTGCGTTCACTAGTATTAACTTGATCTACAAAATATTGTTCGCGTTGTCGGTCCTACGTCCTTTCCCGATGGCCGTCAGACTCTGACATCCCTTAATTCCTTTTATTATGATTGATTTGGGTTTGATATGTTTTGGAGTGAATGTATAGTGCTGTATTTTATTTACCCTCAGCTTGTTGATTATATCTTGGTGGTGTTGTAGTCGATTAATATATATGGTATTTCAAAAGCATCGAGATAACGAACTACGTACGTCGGTTTTCGTGTTGGATAGTTAAAGACTCGTTTTTACACTTATCATCCCATCGAATTTGCAATCTTGTTATTGCTCGTTCGTCAACCAAGAGTCATTAGCCCCTGTTTTTCTTCTATTTGTCTGATTCGTATCGCGCATCACCTCGCCGTCTGTTGATTTCGATAAGATTATACGCAACAACGATTCTAATTATTTACATACAGCATGGCAAACGTACATCCTGGCGAGACGGAGAAAAATACCCAATAGGTATTTATATTTTTATTTTATATTTGCTATCGAACGCTCCTAAACGAGGTCCTTATCGGATAACACGTTCTCGAGGCTTCGTAGGGAGATTCTTAAATATTGCATTTATGGTCGGGGTACGTAGATTGCGCGACTGGACGATCGCGGAATACACGAAGGAAGAAAAAAAATGATATCGCCCAACGTGGGGCTCGAACCCACGACCCTGAGATTAAGAGTCTCATGCTCTACCGACTGAGCTAGCCGGGCAGTTGTAAGAAGATCAAATCTCTGCGAACGAATCATCTAGAAAATAGTGAAAGCTTGGTGTATTTTGTTTCAGTTTTTTATCGAATAATACCACTAAAATTGTGTGTAGCGGAGCTAATCCTATCAGTTGCCCGATCCCCTGCTCGCGGAGGGCTTAGATCAGGCACCGGATAATACCGAGGCCATCAACACTGATTATAAGATACATCAATAGACGATTCAGTCCCCCAGGCCTGTTACAAAGAGATTCATTTTTCATGTAATGGCTGAAAGATTCTGCGCGAAGTACGTGTGAACCTTTTGTCGGAAAGAAAGAAATTCCTACGTTTTTCTCTTGTCTTTATGAATTACTTTAGAAAATGTTATTTTTCATGAAAATCCCCGCCATGTCTTTGTTTGTTAAAGAACACTTATTTATTCTTTCCATTCATTTGGATCTTCTGCTGTTCAACCAAATCTTTTTCTATTTAACCTTTAGACTGCCGACATTATTTCATTACAAAACTGGTCTTTTTTCGTCACAAAAATTTATCTATATCTATGTATGTATAACAGATTCGGTGTGAAGCAAGCTTTAACCGACTGTATTTGCAATACTCTCGGATGCTGGCAGATTTCCAAGGGATGCGTGCTAGCACGCTGAGATTCTTAGAAACAGGCTGCTTCCTCCTCCCCATCAGCGCGTTCGCTTTTTCTCTGTCTTTCACGAGAGTCCATGCCACGGGTCGACGCACGATCATCCGGGTTTTCTGGGTTAATCACGCCGAGCTTTTCGACGTTACACTAGTGATGGACGATATTTATCGATAACTTTATATATGGATATTTGCCTATCGATAAATCGCTATTTTAGACACTAATAATTACAGGTATCGATCATTTTTAGAAAAATTAAAGTTGCTTGGAAAAAGAATAAATACAACGAATAATTTCAACGTCAGTCACATCTGAGAAATTGTTTTCTCAAGTTGTATTAATTTTTAACCGAAAAGAGAAACCGTAAATAAATAAATAAATATTCGTGCTTCTGTGTACAAAGCTCGACACCGAACATTGTTGTAAATATTGTAAAAAAGGACTATTCTCGTATATATATTCTAAATAAATAAGTAGATAAATATTCTCGTAAATACATATGCAGCTTATTTTTTTAATTCGTAAATTGATAGGATTTTCGTATCGATATCATGAATATACTTTCTAAACAATATTTTTCATGTTTGGATATTTAACGAAAAAATATACATCGATAAGCATTATCGATATTGGAACAAATATCGCACATCTCCACGTCATACACGACCGTGCAACGTACATACTGTTGATTGCATATCTATAATTTTCTCTCACTCTCGACGATCGACACGCTCCGAGGGCCTCTCGCTTGTTCCTGGAAACGATCGATGATCGACCAGAACGTTCGGCGATTTTACGAAATTACGCAATTCGCCGATAACTCGTAACATTCCGACAGAGGGATGATCGAGCAGGGACCTTGATCGGATACGTCAGCCACGCGTTCCATGCGAAATCCGCGATCACTTGTCGTCACAAAGGCTGAGCGTCGATTGATGTCATCGTTGCTCCACCGTCACTGATTACACGCGAACGTGCCGAGGTCCACGTACTCGCGGAGGAACAAGATCGACGTGCAAAAAAATTGATTTTTCCTCGAACCAGTCTCACCGTCTGGTCCTCGCGATGGATCGCCCCTTGAACACATTCGGGGCGTAGGTAGTTCAAAAGTTAAGAGATTTTGTAATTATTAAAGTCGAACTTTAAAGGGTAATCATTTTAATAAATATCGGGCACATTTTTGTGAATCAGGAGGGTGAGTCATCACCCTTGAATATTGGTGAACATTTTTTTTACAAATATCCACCAATCTAAGGGCGTAGAATAGGGTAGATTCACCCGTTGAAGACATGACTATTCTAAAAAAAAGAAAAATCGTGAAATAAATTTTCAAGTTTATTTAAAAAGTTCATATTATAACACGTAATAGTACAATGTTCTGGGATTCAATCGGAGAGTTAAGAGAATCACAGTACCACTACGGTCTGGTTGTAAATACCAGGAATGTAATCGGCATATACAGGCCTATCTCGGGGCGAATAATCGCGAATGAATGCGGGGACTACGTCTAACGGGGAGAGGATGGGGCACAAAAGCCGATAAATCGAACGGTATTGGACTTTGCAGCGTGTTCATTAATAATTTTAAAAAGAACCGAGACGAGCACTTGATGATTCTTCCGGTTTCTAGGAACACGTCCGTTCGAGACAATAACTCTGTAATCACGGGTTGCATTAAATTTCTCCGTTATGAATATTTTAAAAAGATTCGTAGGTGTGCTACAGAATTACAAAAAACGTTGTCACCCTTCAGTTTCGATTTCGGACTGAGAAGAAAGAAATTCCATTCTCTATATGAATGATATTAGAAAATGTTATTTTCCATAAAAATCGGCAGTCTAATTATAAGACAAAATATTTCCAATTGTCCGCGAGCAACATTTGAATCCTCTTTTATCTATCCCTGCTACCCATAAATCTGAAATTCCCTCGACAACCCTGTAACTCTCAACGCCAACGGTAAATGGGTCTCAAAATAAAGCTTAAGAAATCCCAGTATGCTCTGATCCGAGGAATATTTACCAGACTCGAATCGTTACGACACGTGTTGTACGGTTTCACCAACTGCGATCGCGGAAAAAACGGGAAGAACCAGAAACGTGAAGCCAGAGAGACAGGAGGAAGTTCCTCGACAAAGATTCTTCGTGGTAGCGAACGTATACTTCTAATATTGAGAACTTGACACATCGGGAAGTTAGTGGCCCGACGCCAAGAATCTTTCGCCACGGGAAAGGCCCCCCTGCGAGACTGGTTCGCTGGACGACGACCCTGAATCACGTGCATCGTAATGCTCCGTCCACAACGACGCGTCGATTATCGAGCGGAAAGAATCGCTCGAAGAATTAAAGTCAACGCGCATGATAGAGAAGTTCGTTTCACTTTGAAAAATGGATTCTCGAGTTGAATCATGGGAATCGATTCTTGTAACAAATCGAAACTAAAGAATCGATTCCGCAAGGATCGATTTGAAAATTATAAAAAATATATATAAATATACATAAATCCCTATTAAATAGGGAAGAGAATTAGAGGTGAATTTAGTATAAATATTAACCCTTTGACGCCCAGATTATATCTTGTGATTGGGAAGTCGAAAATATCGATATTAAACAGACCCATTCTTTCCCATTTTTTTCTTTTTTTTTTTTTAGCGGGGAATACTTGAATTTCTCGACTGAAAACGTGGAGATCTACCTTACATCAGTGAAACTACGGATCTTTGCTGACAAAAGTTAGGTATTAATCGGCAACAGAATTTGACGTACTTTTAAAATAACTGTTGCACCGGTGCAACACTGGGAGTTAAAGGATTAAATATCGTTGAAAATGAAAAAAGGAGCATCAAGGCGTCGAACAGACCGGGGCCAGCCTTCTGGAAAATATCAATCATTAGGAAGCAACACGTTGCAACGGACGCAACATTGTTCCTCATCCCCGTAATAGTTTTCATTTTCCACCCTGTGCTCTCCAATATTTCTACGCTTCTGTCCTCGCACAACAGCTGAAAAATTCGGGGGAACCGCTGTTTCAAATCACGGTCTATTTATATTGTTGGATCGGTAATCGGATTTGTTGCAGGCTGGATTCCGATTCGAGTATGTACACATTCGGTGTATACGGTGATGAACGTGTCATCGGTAGGTGTGTTTGTTCTGGAATGATTCAGATTATGGCGTTATCGTGAGTCACGGGGGCTTTGGATGGTTAAGAAAAGACCAAGGTCGAGATCAAAGAGGTTGTTTTCTTCCTTCGTTCTCCATTAACAATCGTATTATTGTCGAAGCGTTTTATGGGCCAGCTTTGGTCCTTAAATGTCTTCGGTCGGAAATCTGTCTTATCGTGCACTAGTATACTCTAAAGATCGCGATCAAACAAAAATAAGAAGACGATATATGAATTAATTGACCTGGTGGGAAGTTGAAATGACGCAAAACTCGGTGTTTTTTACGACAGCTCGACACGGTTTGAAGACGTTTGGGGAACGCCTGGGGCGTGAACGAGAATTTTTCCTTAATATCCCGTTTTACGATTAGAGCCGCGTGTCGCGATAGTGACCGCGGAAAAATTGGTCGGGTTTCGCGCTGTTCGTGGAAGAATGTTCATACTCGGATGAATTATTATTTAATTAGCCGCAGATAATCGTTCACCGCTCGAGCAACTGCCTGGTGTCCAACAACACGAGTCCGTGCTTCGTGTCAAGGCTGCGCACTCCGGCTGTCGTTTCTCGACGAGGATTTTTCATTTTCGCCTGCACGTAAATAGCTCGGTGGCGATCCGCCACGCGACCCACCCTTCCCTTCCATTCACGCCCTAATTACCTTGAGTGGATGAAGTTTTTGCGGATTCACGACGAAACACGAACGAAAAAATGGAGAATTAAAAAGAGAAGGTGAAACTACGTGGAGGACAGAGATGTGTGATATTGGTTCCAATATCGATATTGTTTTTCGATATATATTTTTTCGTTAAATGTCGTTACACAAAAAATATTATACGAAAATCCTATTAAATAAGCTGCTTTAAGAGAATATCATTTTGCATCGAATAGAATTTTCTAAAATAAAGGTTTTTGCATAACATTAAGAAATTATTTTACTTAAATTGAGATTCAACGTGTTGAAATAAGAACAAGTAATGTACTCTTCAAATAATATTTATTTATTGTTAGAAAGTATACATAAGAAACTTATAAATTCTAATCTTCTAAAGACAAACAGATTACAAATAATAATTGTTGAAAGTGTGGTATGGATATACGAATTAATTTATAAAAATAGAAATTTATAGGGATTCTACTATTATGAAATTAACTTAGTTGAAGTCATTTTATAGTGTTTTTCGGTTAGTGTTGATTATTAGTTTATGTTTAATTATCCAGAGACACGCCGAATTCCGAAGGAATCTCGTCGCGGCTGAGAAAACACGAACCGCAAACCACGGTCGATTCAAACCCCAGCCGTCATCGTGTTCGTCGCGAAGAACGATCAAAATCAAGCTTGTCGTGTATTAATATTTTGCTACAATTGGCATCACTCATCGCTCTCGTGTTTGAAATAACAGCGTGTGACGAACATCAGTCGCGCGACGAAAAATCGTCGATCATTGATACGCAGCCTTGGTTTTTATTATTCGTGATCTGTCGCTTGTGCAAAGCAAGTCGCGGAGAGGGTTAATGCTGAATTATCGCTCGATTTATTATTATCCTATGCTTCGTTGGCGTCGATTTTCTAATAACAGATCGCTATGCAACACATTACATAGTAGGGTGGATGCGCCAGGAAATGACCATGCACTAGTGAATCAACATTATACAATGAAAACGAGTAAATTAAGTCAATATAGATTTTTTTTCAATTCCATCTCATAATCAAACTATTTTTGCACAACTGGTAAGAAATGTTTATTTCCTGAATATTGATATTTCATTTTCATTACATTAATATCATCTCATCTAATTTAGACGATAATAATCATTATCATCTAAAACTCGACATTGGTTAGAAAATCTCTTTAACTGTTCATTCATTGGTGGATTTACCTTAATTTGTCCTTCAGCCAAGGTTCACTATTGTATTGTTATGCGTATATATGTCTGTTAGCGTCAACGTGTTTTTAAGTGAAGTCGAAGGCGGATTGCTGTGTCGCTCATTGACCATTGTAGAATTTACGATAGGGTCTCTAGAATGCGTACTGTTTTGAAAGGGGGTGCACGAGACTAAACAGACCTGACGTCGTGTGGTGACGGGCGGGAGGCCACGTTGGGTCCTTCGGCAATCGGTGACGTAGAGGGTTGTTTATGTGAAACAAATGAGAGAAAGTTTCGAGATGGTGAGCAGCCCGAAGCTGCGTTGCTTTTAGGATAAAGGACATTGTTCTTGAAGGATCTGGCCACGGTGTGGGGAAAGCATCGATGCCTTTTGGTATACGAAAGGATCGACCGCTGAGCAGTTATCCGAGAACCCTGAAGGAGCGTAGTTCTTTTAGAACTCAAAGGCCTCGGACGAATATTTCTTTGCACGTAACAATCGGTGAGTCCCGTAATTAGTCATTAATTGACTTGAGATCCTCGATACGGAAATATTGTCATCTTATTTGTTACATAATTATTATTGCGAAAATGTTATTTATTACAGGTGGACAGAGAATGTTGTAATACAACGTCGATTTTCATCGCCCGGATAGCTCAGTCGGTAGAGCATCAGACTTTTAATCTGAGGGTCCAGGGTTCGAGTCCCTGTTCGGGCGGCTTTTTTTTTTTCTTTGGATATTCTTCGATCTTAACTTCCTGAGGTATACTGACACGTATGTGTACGTTTCATTTTTCTTCCATACAAGCATCATTCGGAAATTAATTAAATATTCACTAAAACATACGTTAACAAAAAAGGATGTTCTACCAATTGATTGTCGTTAATATTTATAAATATACTTTAATTAAATACAGCCGAATAATAATAATAATAATATTCTTTTGTTGTGAATGTAAATTTGTCCTGGAAGTGTTTAAACAACCGAAAATACAGCGATGGAACCATAAGTTACATCTACCCACCTTCTTAAAGCAGAACATTAATTCAGAGGATTTCCAAAAAATAATCTGTTACCATTGCAAAAAATACAATGATCATTATCGATTCTGATTTCAGTTGGTCACTTCCAAAACACGATCAAAATTGGATTTCCTGTTACTGTGAAACTTTGTCGTCTAACGCACGCGTTAAAGACTTGTTTATTGTTGACAAGCCGATACATATTTACTTTTGTTCTTTTATAAGCGATTATCAACGCACGCGATTACGTTGAATCATAGACGAGTTATAAATATCCTATATCTAGTCGGTGATAAAGTCGTGTGTTTGTAACCTAGAAATCGTAGGTGACGTTAAACGCGCGACTTTAAAATGGTGACGTGGCTCTAGATGAGGCTAGAGCTCGCGCGCACGCGCTGGCACAAAAAATATAATTGTATAACATGTTTATTCTACACTTTATTTGTGATTGAAATACAATTTACGCAACACACAATAAAATAAACCAGAAGGTGATGTGTTTTCATCGCCTGGATAGCTCAGTCGGTAGAGCATCAGACTTTTAATCTGAGGGTCCAGGGTTCGAGTCCCTGTTCGGGCGTTTATTTTTTTTTTTTTTTCAGACATTACAATGTAATAGCGGACGCGTTAGAATTTCTCGAAGGGGAAGGTTTTATCATCGCCTGGATAGCTCAGTCGGTAGAGCATCAGACTTTTAATCTGAGGGTCCAGGGTTCGAGTCCCTGTTCGGGCGTTTTTTTTCTCTTTTAACCCTCTCAATGCGCCTTGTGGTATCTTATACAAAAAATTTTGTTTTAGGAATCAAGAAACAATTTTATGACTATTTAACACATTTTTGAAAATATTTTTATTCTTTTTTATAAGCAACGTGTTTGCTCACGATAAATAACCGCACTAGTAGTCACAGTATTACGCAACTTGTGTGCAAATTAATTAGATTATATTAAGCTCGGAAATGTATAACACAGTTGCCTACAGGTTGGGGATTGATCAGAATCCATCGTAGAAATAATAACGTGGTGAGCCTCTCTTGTATTTGCCACGGTAATAGGGGATACAATTGCACACCACTTTCCAATCGGCCACCCAACTTAAGAACAATATAGTAGCTGTTCCGTAGGCAAACGCGGAGACTTTCCTGCGAAAAGAAAAAAGTACGGTTATTTTCACAAATTGATGCAACTCTGTTAACATCGACCGACGGATTAACTGATCTGGTTAGAAATTCTTATAAATCGAAACACACGTCTTCGAATTACAGTTCTTTCTCTCGAATACTATATTTAATATTAGGTGATGCACGGAGTTTCTATTTTTACGGATAGGGGCACATAGAAAGGAAAATAATCTATAACCCCCACGGTGCCAGGGGGACGGAATTTAATGATCAGTAAATCTGTCAAAGACGAGTTTACAAAAGTTAAGATAACAGTTCACACCAGGTCCTAGCTCGTTCCCAAATAACCGGCCACTTCCCGTAATGGGACAGCGTCGCTTTGCGATGAGAGTTCATTTTTTTCACGTGAATCACGTTTGAACGTCAACGAGAAACGATATATCTGTGGTTAATACTAAAACAAAATCTGAGACAGTCGCGAAGCGCTCGGGTTTTTCCAACGAAATGGATCTGCTCGACAAAATTTTTTCACTAAATCAATCGACTAAATTTTTAGTGTCCGGTAAGTTACTAAATTACTGAAAGTGTCTGAATCAGCCTTAATGTTCGTTACGATTGAACGTCTTTCAATAAACTTTTTATCTCGACTCGCGTATGCAACTGCACACATAATACGCAACAGAGTAAACACATTAACGAAGGATTGATAAAATTTTCACTTTATTTTTACGCTTGATGTAACCCTCAATTTGTTAACTGTGAAAGATGAATTAACTCGTCATTTATTATAATTTCTTCTTTTCCTCGTCATTAACCTACATAGATTTACATTCAATTGTATCATACTATCCATTTCCGTCGAATTTACTCATTTTTTTATCATGTCCATGTAGCTTCACATCGATTCGATAGATCCACCTGATTAATAGATTCTGTTGCTTTTAACCTCGTGAGGAACACTGGCACATATGTGTACGTTTAGTTTTTCTTTTATTCAAGCATAACTCCAAAGATACAATGAATATTATTGTAAATAAATCCTCACTCGGAAAATCCCTAACAAAAAAGGGATAACCTACCAATTGATTGTCATTACCAATATGACTGCGGATGTTTATGCAAATATAGATTGTTAAGGATTAATTTAAAGGATCTAGAGTCAAACCAAGATCTGTGTACTTTATTTACTATTCTATCAGATCCCAAAGAAAATAAAAACTTCAGAATTATATATATCGATAATATAAATGTATAAAATCCGCAGTCTTGGTAAATATATTCGTAAATATATTCATAAATATATTTTAAATAGATGCAGTTGAAAAAATCATTTTTTTTTTCCGGTATTAATAATTTGTCTCTGACGCGGTTAAAATATTCTATACAGCTGGAGATTCGTATAAATCGTGTTGAAATTCTGCTTCATTATCGTCGTTCCGCTCTTTTTTTCTCTCGTTCGACGACCGGTTTTTTTTTCGGATCGTGATCGATCGCGTTTATCTAATCTCAGGGCGGCAAGGGGAGACAGGTTTTTTCGGCATTCGAATAATAGGAAACGCGACGCCTTTCTTCGCGTGGGCGGTTGTTGCTCGCGGCTATAAAACGTGTCACGCGTGAATAGAGGATCTACATATATGTAAATTAAACGCACACGTGTGCTTTACATGTATTTCCGTCGGGTCGCGGCGTTTCGAGGTGTGTTTCGGGTATCTTGGAGTTTTACTTGTCCAATAACACTGTCGTCTTTGAAACACGAATTATTCCTGTTTATTACCAGCAAAACCGTTATCTATTCCAAAATGGCGCGAACGTCGAAAACAAGAGGAATTGTGCAAGAATCGCGACTATCTAATGGGAAAGTTGATTAACCACGTAAAAAAACGAAGAAATTACGTCAGAATGAAATCTGTCCTCGCTGCTCCGATTTATCCAAAAATTCACGTTTTGTTCTTCGCGTAAACGAAAATTGCGTCGAATGATTTCACACGAAGCCCGTTTCCCTGGATGTCGAAGGCCTGTTATCGTGGAACTTATTAATACTGTTCTCCAGTCGCTGGGTGCGAGCATTTTCTTATCAAAAAATGTGCAGGCACGTGACGCAACCGTTTCACTTTCTCACGTAATCGTGTCGACTTCGAGCTCCGTTCCCGTTTCTCGTCCCCAATAAAACTATAATTGAATTAACAGTGAAAATGACCAAAACAGGGAGAGAACATTATTCTCACAGGGTTAAGAATTAATATTTCCCTGCTTATATATCACGAATAACAATGAATACATTTCTTAGTATCGCTTATCCAAAAAACCGTTCCAACTTCATTTCTCGAGTTCCCCGAAAATCATCGAGAACCTTAAACGGAACGAATTACAAAGCATAAAATGAAATTGGGGGCGGGTAGAATACGCGGCGGCTGTGTCTATTATCAAACTATAAAACCGACTATGAATAGATAAAGAGGAGACTGCAGGATCGACTGTGGTGTACGTTTCGCGGAATCTATGTATTTTTTCTTCCACGAATTTTATAACCGCACCTCTTCCCCTCTCTGCAGTCGAGGTGAACGTTTCGGTTTATTGTCCCGAGCGTGGTTAGTTTTCATTTCTTTATTTTTTTTTTAACGACGTCGGTCGCTCGTAAATCCCTTTGTCTTTGTATCGAGCGCGCCCCAGAGAGGGGAGACGGTCCCACGGTTTTTTCGGCCCCCGGTCCACCCCCTCCACATCCAACGAGCTTTTTCCATCGAGAAGCTTCGCGCATCAGCCGTCCCCGTCGGTATATCGTATGGCTGCACCCTCGTAAATCCCGTTTCTATGAACCCCTCCCGTTTCCTTTCAATACAAACTTGCACCGCGTGCCACCACGTGGCGTTACGTCAAATTAAACCGCGGTTTGCTTTTCATTTTTGCGTCACCCCCTCCCGTTCTAGGCTATTCGAACACCTTGGGCGTGAAGCTTCTCTTGGAATCGTCCTGCTCTTCTTTCTCAGCACGATATTATCGTACACGGGGAAACGAAGGTTTGTTACTGCGATTCACTGCGTTATATAAAAAAAGTTTTGATGATTCTTCCTGGCCAAAGTTTCACACATGATAAACGATCTACGACCGCCCCTTGATTTGCACTCCCGCTAGGAACGGCCCTGGAGGTAAAGTTAGTAGTTTTCCATGGTTCTTGCGTGGAATTTCGTAGAAATTGCGATGATGAGTGCTCAGCCGATCCGCAGGTGCGATGATTGTGATGCAACCGTGCTCGAGCCTCGGTTTAGCTGGATCGTGTCCTTGGCAAAGACCCGCGAATCGCCCCGAGGACAGGTTCCTTGGAGTCTAGCGCTGTCGCGATTACGATCAATCAGAGCCGACAGCCGGCCGTCTGTCATTATTGTCCCTGCTCCTTCGCTGACGAGATTATTGATTAGTCACCCGGGGGCAGCCAACTTCTCTTTTTCTCTCTCTGTCTATCTTTTCATTCCTCTCACGACTAGGCAACGTGACGTAGCTACGACTTTTTTCCCCGGTTTTCCGAGCCTGCTCGAAAAGCCAGATGCGAACGACTCGCTTCCTCTTGTCGTCAACCGGTGACACGTTACAGTACTTGGTATTGTTCTCGGTTTGTGAATTGTAGTTGTTGAAATTACAATAACATTTATTTCTCTTGAAATTTTTATAAAAATAATTACTTATCCGTATCGATCGACTTGTGGAGTTCGGTTTACTAATTTGTTTTACTGCTGAAAACTATGGCTAAAAGACAATCAGATTTGGAAACTACAGCTGGAACTTGCATATTACACGATACGAAGGTATCAAATCGAGCAATTGGCAGGACAACATTAAATATCTGAATATTGTATGCGTGATTAAACCTTTGAGTTGTGCGATTAAACTTATAAGCGGTAATGTATGTATATACTTGTGATGAATGTGAACGTTGCGGGAGAAGAAACAAAAAAAAAAAAACGTTAAAGGAAGTCGATAAACAAGTGCACGTGTCGGAACGCATTCATAGAAGAGATCGCCGTGTTCGAATGCAGAAATCATATTAGCTGGCGATCGGTATTCAACGCGCGCCCTGTTTATTTGACCGGAGGCATTTAAGTGCATCCGAGCACTTCCGAGAAGACACTCCCGCGATTGAATCTATTCAAGAGGTTGCGTCGTTCAGGCCTTAAGCTTGTTCCACACCTAATTCTTCTACCCAGACCGTTCAATATCAACGAAATCCTCGATGTTTTTCTTTCTGCGATCGGTCTGCATCGTAAACAAATTATTATCCGTGGTATGCGCATTAAAACATGGATAGATCAAGGCCACCAAATGGTTTCCTCGACATGGAATTGTTTAGCTACTCCGACAGCCCGTCCCTTTGTTGTCGTTGATTTCGTCGAAAGAAATTTGCATACAAAACATCTCAATGCCTTGTATACAAAGGCACACACAGGACAAACAACTTTGAATCATTAGTAACGTAACAGTTTTCCGAATACATCTGGTAATGGAACTGATATTGGTATATCTCAGAGGGAGAACAATAGTTACCGAGATACGGTGGAACCATTGTTTCAGCGACCTTGAACGTTCGATAGGTTCTCGACTCTGCTGTAAAATGGTATCTAATCGATCTAAACACCTTCTATCTTAGATCTTTCTATCTGAATAATTTAAGGATCTTTTTAATTCCTAAAAGAAGTTTAAAAAATCGCGTGTCACAGTAGAATACCCCCTTAAGGTTCGTGGAACGGTGTGATTCACTTGGTGAACGCTTCCAGGTGGTTCTTTTCGAAGATTCGGATTGAAGGCTCAAATTCTATTTGGGGGGGGAGGGGGTAAATACGTTTAAAACGCGTTTGAAAAAGGAACAAATTTGAAAGTTCGATACCAGGTGGACATTCACCTGACGTCGCAAAAAAAATACAAATGCATTTTCTCTGGAAAACGGTGAACAACCCGTGGAAAGCGGACCAAAATATGTTGATGCTGGGAAAGCCAGATGAGTGGACCAGTAGCCGTGGGGAACGTAAACAGGAAGAAAATTAGAACGAAGCGTATACACACGCGCACACGCATACACAAGCAGTCCATTACAAACAATGAACGGTCTGTCCGGGTATTACATCTCCCTCGCTCCTCATCCCTGCTTTTCCCACCAGTCGTATCTCAAGCTCTCTTTCCGACTCGTAAGCGCGGCCGTACCTACTTCATGGCCCGACCAAATTTAGAATCGAGCAGTGTGTCTTGTCGTTCGAGCCGACCTTTTGCTCTCTCCCTTTCTCTTATCTTCTCGTCTTCCTTGTTCTCCCCGTTTGCGTTGCATTTTCCCTCGCCTTTCTCCCCTTTAACGTCGATTACAGGAAAGGCAGATCGATTCCCTCCGATCCATCCGGTATAATAAACGTGAATCGCGAATCAACGATTTTGTGGAATTTTTTTTGTACAAATATATCGCGATTTAGTATCTTTCTCTTCGATTCTTTTCATCCTCGAAGCAAAAACACGAATCAAATACACATAATTTCGAATGGCTTATCGGCCACGTCTGGGTGGCGTCGCTGGTATATTTTCTTCGGGGGTAAATATGAATTCCCCATCGACGCGTGCAACCCGGGGCGAATTAAATTCTCCGTCCGGTATCGGAGGCTCATTTCACGAACAGGAGGATTTAATATCGGGCGGTACGTCAACCGCCACGAGAGACAGTGTTGCCTGATACGAAAATCTGGGGGAAAAAACGTCGAGTTACTGTTTGAATTTTAATATTGAGCGCGAGCTCGAGGTCCCGGTGACGGCGTAACTTAATAATCAAATAAGAAAGTATATATGCTGCTGAATTTTAATATGGAAGCGGCACCTTCTACCCCGCTCTATTGGATTTTTCCTTCTAGTTCCCAGCTCCGTTTTCTGAGATCACGTAAATGCCTACCGCTAAAGAAACCAACCTGACGAGTATAAAACACAAAGAAGACGTACAATCGATTTGCACAACATTCACAGTGGTCCAGAATTAAAATGTAGCAGTTCGTACGATTATTTAGCTCAAGGAATCGAAAAATTTTAAAACTTATAAACTCCATTCGACTAGAATTAGGCGAATTAATATATTTTCATCACTTTTAGGAGTCCTTTTCGATGAAATCATCATTCGAGTACGAAAGCACTAGTGGTGGTCAAACTGAGCTGGTTGAGCGCGAGTAACCCTCTACCCTCCTCTCTCTCTCTCTGTCTTCGTAGCGACTAGTTGACGCTACACGTCGATGCACTGGGGCTTCGTGCGTGGACGTGCGAGTGCGTATTCGTGCAGGCTCGTGAGCGCGAGTCAAGTACCGAGCAGCAATCTCGGCTGGCATTGCTCGCGGGAATACCGAGGTGAGCGGAGCAGACTGCTTGGTGCCAGCAGTAATACGGATCCCTTCTCTTCTCCCTGTTTCTCCCTCTTCATCTCGTTCGTTCCTCTTCTTCTTTACCTCCTCGCCCCTGCGGTTCTCGCCTCCCTTACCGGTTTTCCCCCAGCTCCACCTCCTTTTTCTTTGTGCATCTATTTTCTTCCTCCTCCTACTCCTACTCGAGAGCAGAGCCCGTTTTCAGAACTCGGAGGTCAGGAGCTAGAACAGCCAAACCATGCGCCTTTACGTAATCTTATCTGCCGACGTAATTGCGGCAATCGTTGTTGCCGCTCGACGTGCGACAACCAAGGGCGAAATGCTCCTCGAGGATTCTCGCGGGACACGAAAACCGCCCTCCTGGGAATACATGTAACATAATTGTTGAAAGTCTGTTGAAAGTTTGAAAGTAAGTTCTAAGTAATATTTTTAAGAATTTTTTCCCATATTTGATAAATGTCACATGACACTTATCGGATATGGAGTAAATACCAGGTATGTATACAGGCTCTAGCTCGGGTTTTCCGTGAAATGCGCGGTGAATTACACTTTTCTGCGAGGGGAACACTTTCACTGGGTCGCCTAATTCGTTCCGTTGGCGATCGAACGTTCAAGTATGTAACAAGTTTTGCCGGTATACCTTCTCTGGTGGAGTACCTGCGAATAGCATAGTTGAATCGAAAGGCGTTCGATGGAAACTGGCGTGTAGAATATCGAGAAACTCGTTTTCTGTTCTACTTTTGCAATTTTGTTAAGTACCCCGGTGTCCTTCATACACGCTTTATCCTGAATTAAATCGTTCCTGAATTAATCCGCTTTTTATGAAACTTCGTATGTCTGTTAAGAAGTCAAAAATAAGGGATACGTATTTTTTTTTATCGGCTGAGAAGCGACTTCAAGGGGTAAAACCACCCCTCAAAGTTTCGATCCGAAAGTACTATCTCGAAAACCAGAAGAGATACATGTAAACTTCTAATAGACGAGGTTTGCGGTTTTTTTTATGTAGAATAATATGGTGCTAACAAATTGTCCAAAATATAATTTGTTTATAAGAAAAAAATTTCGGATCGAAACTTCCAGGGGAGGTTTCATCCCTTAATGTCGCGTCCCAGCCAATAAAAAAAAATACGTATCCCTTATTTTTGACTGCTTAACAGACATACGAAGTTTCGTCAAAATCGGAGGGGGGCACTTCCGTGCCTTCCCTTGTTAGTCCTTAAAATTGCGATTACCCGCGGACGATTATTTCCGTGCCGGGGCGGGATGTGTTTATTCTCGAAATATTCGACGTACGTAAATCACCGCGAACGAGATAGAGATGACACAGAGGAGGATGCAACACGAAGAACAGGGGGGATTGAGGAGGGGGTAAGAGGATCGTGGATTATTCGGCTCGGTTCGCGCCTGGTAACAGAAACGAAAGACAGAACACGGAGCTAATTTTGCAGCCGCGGTGTGTGCATATACGCCCGAGATACCGACCTAAATGCATGTGCATACATCGGGCTGAGGATGTTGCATGCGCAACGTGTACACAATGAACGCGCGCACACATACAGAGTGCATGCATAACATGAATACAGGAGTAAACGGAGGCCCCTGGTAGCCTACCACTGGTTGGACGATCTTGATGCCGTGGATCGCATGACTGCCAATAAACGATCGCGCAGCTTACACCCTACCCATCCGTCATTGTCATGATTTACGAGTCGATCGTTATACTTATCGCCGCCGGTTTCCCATGTCGGACGTCGGTTGTGTGCTCCGTTCGTTATCTTGTTTTTTACTCTCTACCCACCCCCCTTTCCTCCCTGGACAGATACAACTTGATAACGATTTTGCCTACTCCTCCTCGATCCACCCGCCATGGTCACCTGCTCAATGTGCTGTTCAGCCGTTTTATTATTTTGTTCACCTTGAGCTTCGAGTTTGATGGCGATCTTTTGTGGCCTCTTTTATTCGCTGTACATTGTATATGTGAAATATTTGGTGGAGACAGTGGATAATTTTTAAGTTACTTACTTTTAAGCTGTACTAAGAATACAGGTGAAACTTATCGAATTATAAGATTGGGTGACAAATCGGAGGTCCTGGAATCGATTCCCGTTCACCGAAAAATATTTTCTTTTTTACTTTGCCAGCCTGCGATAACTTTGACTCATGTTCATAGTATATCGTGAAAGGTTGTAACTTTAATTGTCTGTATCTTGTACAATTATCCAGTATCTACACTTAAAAAACTCCGTCGAAGTCGAAAGCGGACGGTTCAGGTCCATTCCTTGTTTGTGGAGAGCATTCAGGAACATTAAATCCGTACGGTTGACTGGTTCCAATTATATATCTTTATTTACATCTTACGACTGTTATATTCATAGACTTTCTACGCAGAATAACGAAACGGAATCCTACTGTATATGCACGTAATCTCTGAACCGTTTCAAGTTTCCTGGTCACGTTGCCCAGGCCACGATCCCTCGAGAATTTCACCGATTTTTCGGAATACATATGTATCTCTTACGGTTTTCTATACGCTTTCGCAGAACTTCCAGCAATTTCCGTCCGGTTTTTTCCCCTCGTGAGGTTAGTTTCCGATGAAAATGCCGCCGCTTGGCTCCCGATTCCTCCTCGTGCTCGATCCAGTTATGCAGGCCCGGTGTGACATATTACCGTATGCAAAATCACGGGGCGTTCGTTTCGGTGCCCCGATATCGCGATCCTGGGGAATTCATTTTTCGTTCGGCGACCCCGATGAATATTTTTATGAGCCGCGCGCGGACACACCGTCCGTGTGGATCGTTACAGGTGCGCCTGAATTGCATTTTCGCGAGGCGACGACGACCTCGCCACGATAATGGCCGTCCCTCCATTGTTTGTCGCTGGAGTGATCGGTCCTCTGTTTTCGTTTTTCGTCAAACTCTTCCCCCGACTCCTTAGTTTGTCCCGATAATGTATTCTCGTCGAGAGACATTGAGATCGAATTTACAACTTTAAGTATTCGGATAATCGAACTATTCGAATACGAATAATTTGTTCGAAGAAATCGAATACTTCGAGTAATTCGAATAGTAGGAAATAATTCGAATAAACGTAACATTCGAGCGATGGCGGTTAAATAAATAATTATCTACTATGTCTATGCCTTCGGACACTTATCCGAGTAAACATCCATTCGTTCGCGTGGAAATCGAATGATCGACGGAACGGTTCACGTAAGGTCCGCGTGGTATACGCGGGGCGAGCCAGCGGATCGAAGTGGTGCACGAAAGCTGCTTGGCACCGAACGACAAACAACAGATGGTGGACAGCAAGCGTTTTCGGCACATTCTTGGTCGAATTCCTGACCGAGGTTATAAATAAGACACCACTCGAGGCTTTTTAAGAATGACAGAAAACACTCCCCGTGGGTTTCGTCGGACCGTTTCAATCGCGGTAAAAAGCTGCTGCCTGCGTGAAATCGACGAACGAGACTCGGGACAAAAGTTTCGACGGAACAACCTTTTTTTTTTTTAGGGTTCAAAGTGACCTATCGATGGGCGTTATCCGCTGAGACTAAATATTCTTTCGTGGAATAATGGAGTGCATTCGTTATATATCTATATACATAAAGTGTTAGCTAAAAAAGATCAAATATAGACACTCGATTCTTTGTATTTATAATACGATTCTCACGAATTCTAAATAGAGGCATTTACAGTTATAAAGTACAACAGAATCTTTCGATAACAATAGTCAGACAAGAGGTAAGCTTTCATTAAACGCATCGAAGACGGAACAGTGCGGACTGAAACATATTCCTCGAGAAATTGCATCGGAATAACAACGTAGATTAATGATAATTACACGGTATCAACGTTCACAGGCCGGTGTATCGCGAGACAATGGCGAATAGAAAGGGTTCAAGCCCCGGGTTACCGAACCCGACAACAATAAATAATTTCCCCCAGAACCAACGGCGCCCGTTGCTCCTCGATAGAAAACAGAAAAAGAAGAACCATTGAGAACCAACTCGCAGCGGCGCGCTCGCTCGTCTATCCATCGAGAGCGCATTAATCAAACTGCTCTGATTGCTCGTTATTTTTCTCGCCTCATTGTACGTGCCGGAAGCGGAAAAGATTTACCGGCGTTCCCTTCCACGTGTAAACAAGAATAATAAAGAATCATCCGCGTGTCTGTTGCTTTAACCGTCCTCCCCTTTCCGTACTATTTTTACGTGGAATCGCGAAATGACCGACCGTTCGAACACGAGAAAGAAGACGGAACGGGACGGAGAGAAAATGCGAAAACGTTTAACACTGGAAACTACCAAACAAGTCAAAATAACTGGACGCACAGTTGACATACCGTTGTGCCCGCCGTTATCGTGTCCGACGGCGATGAGTAATTAAATGACGCTGTGAAAAAAAAAAATATATATATACATATATATATATACTACATATTATATCTGCACGTGGGACGCGCGTGTGCTCAAGCAAACTGGGAATGGAAAAGTTTCAGGCAGGTAGTCGTACTCTTGCGTGGATCCCAGCACACTGTTTTCAGCCGACGACGTTTGCCTTAAATAATTCAACGTTCCCTTGTTTATCGGAACAGAGACCGCCTGGTTTCGCGGTGTACTCCCCTCCACCCTCCTCTTTTTTCGCCCGACACACGTAAACGTGAATTCGTTCAGGGGAAATTATTCACCGCCACGACGACGGCGACGAGCGAGCCCGATGTGAAATATTCGATATTACTGTTTCCCCCCTTGTTATGATTGCTCTCTCAGCTATGTATATGGCGTAGACGTCTCGAATCTCGTGGCGTCGAAACTACCAGATGGATGATGAAATGTTATTTCAATTGAACGTAGTCGCTTCCTTTCCCTGGAATTTTTTTCTATTATTATGCTCCTCCAACCGTAATGGATTTATTTAGCTTTATAAGTATAGAATTACAAATATATTGTATTCTACAACTAAATGCTTAGATTACAATCTTTGAGGAAAGAATGAATGCAAATACGAGCTTCGACGTTGGGTTTCGCTAGGAACATGTTTAGATGTAGTTGGAAACTAGTTTAAGTAGGCAATTAATTAATTTTCATTCCTTCCAAAAATGAATAAAAAAAGAAAAAAAAATAGTGGGCGTTAAAGGGTTAAGTAGACCCTGATTTTTCATAAAATTTCGATAGTATGTAATTCAGCTCGTTTTTTAAACTTTTTATAAGGTTATATAAAAGTTCGAAGAACGGAATTAACGCGGCATACCTTGATAATTATCGAGTTAGTTGTGCAAATTATATCAAGGATCGAACACAGGATGGATAATACGAAGGCATTGAAAGAAGAAAGCACGTGTTATCTTCTCGATCTAATTAGAACGAGAATTAAGACTTTCGATCGCGAGATCCTTCCATGCAACGGTGCGTGTGCAGGCATTGTTTTTAATTAATGGCCCGTCGATGGAAAGGTGTGCACGCACACGCATACGTCGGATCGAGGCGATACGGCGTCGGTCACGGTGGCCGGTTTCAAGCTTATTGTACACCTTTGAACATTATTAAATTACACGAACACCGGGTACCGTAACGAGGACGCTAATGTATATTTGCATTAACGGTGTATACCCGCTGGGAGACGTCATTTTTAAGCGATTTTTATTCATGTATTTATTAACTTTAGTTATTTAGCTTTACAAGTATCGAGTTACAAATACACCATATTTTACAACTAAAGGCATAGATTACAATCTTTAAGGAAATAATGAATACAAATACAAGCTTCAACATTGAGTTACGCTATGAACATATCTATGTTTAAAGATAGTTTAAAACCCAGATTAATAGAGAATTGTACAATTGTCATTTACAATGCCTACCCTCGGTCACAGTTCTTGGATCAATGCAAGAATAATACATCGACATGTTCTCGAACTCTGATTACAACGTAGTAACAGATGCCGCGTAGATACTCGACAGAATTCATCTTAATGATTCTACGATCAATCCTCGATGATCAGCCGAGTCGAGCGTGAAAGTTTGCTCCAGGGGTGAAAACAGCGGGCAACAAATTGTCAATCGACTTTGTTATGACATGTACCAGCCGTGACGAACTAACCCTCGTCCAGCCTGTATTCCGAACGAGAGGGAAACGGTGGAAAAAAAACTACATTTCAATTTGAATCGCACGTTCCTTGCTCTCCGTCCCCGCAACAATGGGCCACCGGGCTCTTTGAGTGCTCCACCAGGAGGAGAAAATCAAAGGGGGGAGAATAATCACCCCTCCAAGCGAATATGGGTCACGATAGAAGCGTCGGATAAGCCGTGTGTTAAACGATCATGTGAACGTAGAATAAAATCATGCTCGAGCAGATTTGTCTAAAAGCTGTAAAATAAATTTCCCGATAGAAGTAGGAGAAGGAGGTAGGTTTGGGTCAGTTTTAAATAAATTTGTGGTAGTGATTAAAATGAAAGGGAAACATGCTTTGAATCTGAAGAATTATAATTAGTATGGTCTTACTATCGATATTCCATTATGATTTCATTTTTTTTATCGTAAAGGAATCGTTAAAAATATAACGGTTACATTAATAAATACAACGAAGCTTTCTATAGTGCAAACCTTTTAGTCGATCGATTCGATCGACCGACCAAAAGTTGCTTGGTGTAAACGCCGCTTAAGAGAAACGTATAATAATAATAATTGCAAGAAATCGGTTCACTCTTCCTCCCGCACGTCCCCCATGACTCATGGTCACCCCTCTCGAAACAAAGGATGTCTCCCTCGAGTGTGCTCCGATCCGATCGTCGTTGACGTTCGCGCGATGGTTATCCGTGTTGGTCCGCTGATAAATAAAAAGTGCACAATTACAGCCGATTATGTCTATCTATAGTGTGTTGCATACTCTATTTGCGGCAGCTGACGAAACACGCTTCCGTGTTGCATCAGGCGACCGATAACCGGCTTTGTTGTTTACCGATCGTCGATAATTATGCTTGTGTTTCTCTCTTTCCCCGCGCGATCTTCGCCCCCCTGCCTCCCCCTACTGTGCCCCTTCCTGCCCCCGTACCCGTGTGCTACAAAGTCAAATCTCTCTTGTGAAAACACTGATACCCCCGATTAGCAGCCGCGTTCAGCCCCCTCTACCATCCCTCCGCGTTGCAATGACCGTTCGCGCGTCATACGACGGCGAATTCACGTAAGCACGTATAACACAATCGCGAGGAAACTCGTCTTCCGCTACGGGAAAAAGTGGCGTAAAAGAAAAGTCTCCTACCACATGGTAAATTTGTTTCGAGTACTGACATAAATGTTTAGCTGAATATTAAAAATTAAAAAAAAAAAATTAAATTCTTTATACCAATAATGACCAAAATTTTTGTGTCCCCCGCGTATTTGTAAATTTGTTTTCCGTTTAAGTATTTTGAAGTAGTGTAAAATATTAATTATTCAAATTAAATTGGTAAAATTTATGAAAAATATTATGAAGTGCCACGTGAATGAATCAGTTTCTTCATGATCTCCACAAAAGTTTTCGACTTGTGACACTTTTCTTGCGCTTGTGCGATATATAAATATTACGAAGGCGTCGAGACAACCCCTGATGCTTTCATAACGCCTGCGATAACGCGTGCTCCCAGCGGCCGTAAACCACGGAAACCGTCAGTCGCAACCCCCAAACGAGCAGCTCTGATCGCCTGGGCATATCGTATCTACCATACCAGCCGACAACGATCCGCTTCCTGTGTTTGTAAATAATTTGCTCGTGTCTTTAATTTTCTTTACGAGCCTCCCTCAGTATAATATCCCGCCACCCAGCCAGCACGGATCTCCAGCTGAATCCGGCGGGGTCATAAGCGCCCTTTTATGCGTCCCATGAAGAGCCACTATAGCACCGCGTCATCTAATACAATCTCGGCCCCCCACCCTCCCCCCGTTGGTACAAAGCGACGGAAACGAAGGGTGTTCGCTTATTCGCCTCCACCCTAACTACTCGATTTATTTTCCCTCTATCAACCGCCACGAATCACCGGTTACGAGGGAAATCGCATTTCCACGGGGACTTCGATTCTTTCCAGAGCAGGAGGGGGGTAACGGTTGCCCCTCTGCTCTTGAAACTTGTTAATCGAATGGATGTTGCATTCTACGCCCATTGTGGAGACTCGATGAAGATGAAATCTGTGTGAATTATGGGGAGTGAGCATCGACCTTGATAAAAAAGGTTTGATTTGACATTATTTGTGGAATAAAAATGCACTGTATCATTGTAAGTTCTTCGAATATCGATTTGAAATGTTCAGATAGCGTTTTTGCAGAGTTAAACTGTAAGAAAATGCATTGAAAAAATCGATCCTTTTTTAAGGTTCACAGTGATGTTCTCCCTTAGCTAAATTCCTGCGTTTTCGACGAGTTCGGTAACTTTAGTATTAATTGATTATATCTGCGGATTTTGAAAAGACATAACTTTCATGGGATTCAACGAGTTTTCTATTTTATTTTGATCCCAATTAACTTAAGAGGAAAACTAAATTCCTACAATTTCTCCTGTCTTTACGAGTTACTTTAGAAAATTTCATTTTGCATAAAAATCCGCAGTCTGATTGTAACGGTCAGGATGAAATGTACAATAGAACAGCATTTGTTCGATTAAAACTGTGCTGGACGTCGCGATATATCGAACTTCCGTTGAGCTTCTGGTTATCTGAACTACTGTCGAGCGTCACTCAAGAGCGCTTACAATAGATCGAATGTAAACAGTAGATTAACAGCTTGAAACCAGTTATCCGAATGTGAACTCCGGCTGTTTGCGCGAAAAATTACGAGGTGGTGGGGAAAATCAGTATAAGCTTACCGTTATCATTATGTAGACACCAATACCAATACATACGTCGGTAACGTATTCACGTGCACGATTCGAGAGCGTGGATAAAACGTTACCGGAAAAGAAATCAGCGTGATCTACATATAAATGAAACAGCTGTAACAGTACAATTAAGAGGATTGCGGGGACTATATACATATAGCTCTACGATTATACAAATTGAATTCCTTTCCGAGACGTATGGATCAATATTACATTAGAAAATACAAACGTCGAATATGCCTTCGAAGAAAAAGAAAAGAAAAGCCTTTCTGTACCTATTCTATTGGGTTGTTCGGATAGTTCGTAGCATGTCTAAGGGCAAAGTTCGTATTCTTCATTATTTTTTTTACATTTTCCATTCGTTTTGTCAAGTAATTTCATTGTAGGTACTAAGGTAACAACAGGTAACTTGTAAGAAAATAGTACCTGTTCACCGGATCAAACGATGTTTCCTTCGTCCAATTTAAGTATAACGAAGACACTATACTCGGTATCGTATGAGCTTTCCAAACGACTCAACAATTTGTTCTCCAAATCAGATAATACGTAATACGTCGACTCGTTATATAATATTCGGCTGTATACATAATTTTGCACATCCGACAACCATCTTGCCGAACATCCAAACAGCTCAGCATGACAAAAGCAGTCCCCGGAGAGTTTTATTACGAGTTTTATACTACCAAATGTCCGTCGAATTAGGCGACCGCCAGACACGTCTAACGAATACCGAAATCTGTGAATTATTACGTTTCGCGTTGTTCCTCTCGAGCAGCCATCCCCATTCCGCTGGAAATAAAATGTGTTCGTATATAGTCAGTCCCTCTTTTTAAGAATCATAAAGGTTTATATACAACGTGGCGCGGGCCGGCTGCTTTTCATTTCTTTTCGTGTCGACCATGGTTATTATTACCCGTGGAGCTGCGTGCAATTTTAGTGGAGCCTCGTCCTTCGACGGGGACACCTTTTATTATCCCGTTGACACATGGCCCGCAATCGCTTTCGCACCCTTCCAGGCTCCCTTTACGCCCCCGTGACTTCGTTGACAGGGAACAGGAAGAGGGAAAACCTCTGTTTGCTACCAACTCGAATCTGCTGTCAACCGCTGTGTATCGATCAGAGATGGGCAAATTCGTTATCTAAATAAAAAATTTCGAATAACGAATAAAAGATGAAAAAGTACATCGGCATTTTGAATAGCATAACCGTGAAAATTTCAATGTTTACCATAACATAATACTTCTTATCGAATGAGTTGACACTTGGCAAACAATTATTTCTTTTCATTAACTGTTCAAAGGTCAGGATGACGATCCCAGATACTGCTGTTTTTCACGAATAAAATTGTGCCCAACTCTGGTATCGATTTATCTGGCTCGTGTAGCTCCTTCAGTTTCGATTCTACATCGTATTATATTTATATCCATGGCGATAATAGAATACGTAATAGATAATAGATAGTATTGAGATAATGTGAGACAAGTATATTGAGTTGGCCCAAAAAGTTCGAACTATTCTGGTTAAAACTGTACGGTTAAATGTTAACTACCTATCATGTAACATTGTGCTTTGAAAATTTGAAGTATAGTTGGTAACATTTTAGAGCTCCTGGAAGGCAAGTATCGCCAGAAACTGCACAAACTTTCTCGTCAACCCCAATATACATACAATACTGTCTCGTTACAAACGTATCATTTAATTTATTACATTACAGAAATGATTTATGACGCAATAAAGTCTCATAATTACCACAGAAACCACGGATCGCTCGGTATTCCAATTTCGTACGTCCAGCCGATATCGAAGGTGAAGAATATATCTTTACGACCCGGTATTCCCAACTAGTCTTTAATCCAGATAAAAGAAAAAACTCGCTGTCCGGATAAACGGAGTATTGCACGTTTATTTACAGATATCGAATTTTCAATAGTATCTACACATACCACACCAATTACTCGCATTATTTACGTACCGAGGTTTGCCCTCGACTTTCCGATCGGTCAATATTTGTACCGGAACAATCATCCCCCTTATCCTCTTTACTTCCTTATCTGCTGTCTTGTCTTCTAGATATAAAAATAAAAATAAAATAAAACACGCGCCACCGTTACCATTACGAGTGCTTCAGGGGCCGGAAATCTTTGGTAGAGTACCATCAAGGTATCGATACTTTTACTCGTAATTTGTATCGAAAAAAAATATCGATATCAACTTTCAATTTTCTCTTCAAAATTCGTTTTTATTAATATATTATATTTTATCTAGAGTCTAGTAGAAATTTATCCTGAGCTTTCAACAGTTAATGAGTCTAAATAATTGTTCGCCAAATGTTGACTCATTCAAGAAGAAGTATTATTTTATCTTAAAAACTGAAATTTTCACGTGTAAACGATGAAACAATGACGAAGTACTTTTTCTTATCTTCTATTCGTCATTCGAAACTCTTTGTCTAAATAATGAATTTGCCCATCTTTGATTCTAACGAAAATACATTTCATTAATAAATATTTATTAACGATGGCATATTTTTTTAACACAGTAATATACCTAGATCGACAATCACCTTCGCATTCATTGACTTTCATATCGATTACTCGCTCCAATCGATGTACTCTTTTTTCGATATCGAGTATATAACGCAACCGAAAGAATCGATCATTTACTTGTATTTACTTCGATCGGATCATCCCTAACCGTTGGTGAACCGTTCCCACGAGCAACGGAACAGCAGCAGCAGCACCATGTTTCGCGCGTGTATCTGTTATAAGAATATAAAAATTGATCAAATTACACATCGCGTTGCATTGTTATCGGGCCTATAGACGACAGCCACCCCTGACGGTGGTTCCTTTGTCGCCGAAAGTTCGCAGCAGCGCCGCCGCCACCCCTTAAACCGTCGACGGACGACTTTTATGCGGCAGTAAATTAAGGCGAGGAGCTTTAGCTGGAAACGCTGTGAAACTGCTCGCGACGATGGCGAAAAAGTTAGCGGGCCTCGAGCATAAAATTCGAGATATATTTTCGTGATGGGTTCTCTCCCCACTCCCTTCCCTGGAAACTATTCCCTCGGCTGGGGATACGATCTACGACCGCGGAGGATCGAGCGAGCGCGCGTCACGTTCTTTTACGATCGAGGCATAAAACTGTGCCAAACAATGTATCACGTCCCTCTGCTCATTTTCCTACGATCGTATAACGTATAATACCGAAGCCCGGATCGATATCGACGCCGTTCTTTTTCTTATTTTTGCTTTGTCCCACGAAAAAAAAAAAAATAATAAAGGGAGACGCCGAGCATCATTACCCGTCACGGTCGACCGCCGCGGTCGTTGGTCGTCGTAAATCGGACGAGCAGGGACACGAAAGTACATATTCGTTGTGCATCTGAACCGTGGAATTAGGAACTGTATTTTCTCCTATTAGTATCTGCATTTAGATAGACATCAACGTGGGGTGTCATAAATGTGATATTGTAGTAGAAACGTAAGTGAAGTAGAGTGGTAATAATTTTCTGACTGGTATTTGTGATACAGTGTAATCTATGGTCCGTCCAATGGGACGAATCGGTATGAAAGAACCAAAAACATTCGGAGTTCTTAGCCCCTAGCTATTGGCTGACAACCGTCCCAGTCCCATCTAAATGGTTATCACCTCCCCTTTGTTTATAGTTACTGACTCGACTCGGTGGATCAGCCATAGATCTATTCTGTTTTCAGTCTAGAGTCTAGCTGTTTGGGAGTCACGGGGCAGTGCTCAGGGAAAAAGATACTAAGTCGAGTATTGTTACTACGGAGTGTGGAAGCATTGGTTGTGGCGAGAGTGTACGATGTGTTCGGTTTTAAGTGAAAACGTTTCAATAATTCGTGAGTGAAGATGTTCCTGCATGAGTTTTGTGGTATTACATAGTGTACACAGTTTTTCTGTAGGTGCAGTTGTGGGGGTGATGTTGAGGCCACCTTTACTTTTTTAATTGCCGTACTTCTTATGTATAATACGATGGAGCTTCTTTAAGACGAATTCAACGAGGTGCAATATGATACGTATGTACTTCCCCTTACATATCTTCGAAATATAGTTCTTTCTAAGACGGGCAATCGCATTATCATCAGACATGCAACATCTTAGCTTTAACCTCGACAAAGATTCATCCTTGTATTTTATTTCTGTAAAAAGTTCTACGATTTTGACACAAAAATGAGCAGTTTGTTTCTGCTTCTTTTACTTACCCAAAACGGGAACACAACTTTTACAGCTCTCTGCGAGGCTAATTTTAATTGCTCCATCTTTCCGAAAATCTCATTTTGTAGGTAAGATTTCAAGAAATATGACCATATTTTTTTTACATTTGAACACCCCTTGGCCATCGCAATGAAAAGAGTATTGAAACACCGTTTGCAGATAATTTTTTTTTTTCACCCACGTTTCCTTACGCAACTAAAAAATATTTTAGAAGCTAGTTGAATGGTCTTAAGAGAGTCATAATTCCACATGAATAGTTTTTTCGTAGGTGAACACATAGAGGACATATGAAGGTCACTGATATATTTTTAAATGGAATCATATATTTCTTATACATCAGTCGATCCAGCTGGACATTTTTTACAAAACAGTATTAACCTATCTACAAAAAAAAAACTATGAGTTTAGAAGCTATTTTAATTTCGAAATTACACGCGACGTCGATGGACATACTTCTGAACATTAAGTTAAGTAAACATTGTATCACTACTACGACTTTGTCATTTTGAAATTAAAATATCTCCTAAACTAATGGTTTCTTGGCATAAATAGTTTAATAACTTTTCACAAGGAATGACAAACCGACTAATGCATGAAAAAACACATGATTCCATTAAATAAAATAGTTGTCCTTCATATGCCCTCCACGCCTCCACCTACAAAAAAACGAATCATGTCAAATAATGCTCACCTCGAAACCACTCAACTTGTATCTGAAAGATTTTTCAGTGTTGTTAAAAACAAGAGAAATATTCCCTGTAACAATGTTAGGTGGACCAGCCTGTGCATGTAAATATAATATTTTTTTCCCGCATCGATATTTCGAGAAACGTTGTTCGACGTTTTTACGTCACACGAAGCTTTGCCAAATCGCGTGTCATCGTGACTTCCAGAACACAGAAAGAGGGACAGAAAAAAAGACAGATTTTTGACAGGCTTTAATCGTTTCTCGATTATCACGACGGCAAATAAAGCCGCGCCGCGGTCGTTCTGAATGAAACGCGACAGCTTGTGCAAACAACATCTCAGGCATTTATCGTATCTTGAACCATCCGGTTACCACGGAACGTCTGAGAATCTCGTTATTCGGGATTCTTGGCAAAGCCTCTCGGGGTGAAACATTACGCGATGGGGATTCACGGTAATCCGCGGGCGATGCCACGGCCGCCTTGTAGGAGACTTTCAGGCGTTTTCTTTGATGGATCGCGAGATCGACGATCCTCACACCACCCCCGAAGGTGTATCAGTCGATTCGATCTCGATTAACAAAATAAATTCTCTGTGGTATGGACGACGGTTCCGAAGTATATATTCGTTTATCTTGATACTTACAAATACATGAAATATTAAAGTGTAATAACCGGTTCGGTTTATCGTTCGACCGAATTACAGATCAATAATGATGTTGCATTATTGTAATCGGTTGAAGTATCGAGCAAAGATACGCTTGAAGTATACAATCAACGAGCAGTGTCGGTACCCGAGAATTTTTCCAAAAAAAAAAAAAACAATCTGATAAAATCTATGTGATTATAAATGTGGTGTGTTTAGTTTGTTTTGAATAATCCAGTCCCGCTGAAGTTATTAGCAGAGATATACTTGAAGTACAGTCAACGAACAGTGTACCTGAGCATTGATCATGTTTTTTTTTCTTTTTTTTTCGAATACTCTCGAAAGTCACACTAATACCCCGGTGATGCGTGTGGCTTTCCAATATCGTATAACTGCGGTTCCAAAGTTTAACGAAGACACGGTTCAATAAAATTTTATAAACAAAAACGATCCCGATAAAACAATCCCACCGTGTGTCGATCAGATACGACCGCGCCGAGAGTTCAGCGAATCGTTTAAACTCCCGGGAAACGTTATCAGTCACAGTCACCGTTCACCGCGCGGATTCCTTCAAAACACACTGTTTACACGTAGACAATCTCCTTCCATTTGCTGGCGACGATCCAGCAGCGTATCGTGAGAGAGGGCCGTCGCTGGCTGAAACGAAAAAAAGACTGGAGAAATCGATGCAAAACAGATGTTACGCACGTGTATTAACGAGAACCGATTATGAGACCTCGTCTTCGTCGCGTTTAACCTCTTCAGGGACGAATTAACGAGACTTTTTTTCAGCTGAGTCTATTTAAAATATTCACTGCATGACATAACAATAAAACCAACTGAAAATGTTCAATTCTTATGTGTTGTGGTTAAAATAAAAAATGTACCAAGTGTTCCATGTCTGAAATGGCGTTGAGAAATAATATTTCTCCAGAAAAGGATCTATATATGTTCCTGTGTGCTATATTTTAATGATCTGAAATCATCTTCAATAACTTTCCTTACATTAAATCGGTACCCAAAGGATAAAATTACAATCAATTTATCCTCTTCTTTTGTTACGCATTTTCCGAATAACTGTTTATTCGCAATAACATTCATTGTATCTTTGGAATCATGTCTGGGCGAAAGAAAAACTAACCGTACACATATGGTACCAGTATCCCTCAAGAGGTTAACGCCTGTGTTCACGGTCCCTCGTTATCCCCCACCTTTCAACCCGTTCGTTATCAGGTGTTACAACCGCCCGTTCCCGGTCCATAGTTATCACGCGCAAGAATGCGCTGCAATGAAAAACGGCGACCAATATTCGTAAACAGATTATGGGGAGGCGGGACGCGAGCATGATCTTGTGTACACCCGTTTCGCCTTACGGACGGAAATTATGCAAGAAGCTGGCTATTTGCGGCCGCGGCCTTAAAGCCGCGCGCGTTCAAAAAGGATTCGTAATTTTGTCGAGCGTGTTTACCGAAATCCGCTGCGGGAAAAACAGTCTGATAACTTCAAAGTCGAATCTTGATAGGGCTCACAGATGTTGTGGTCTTTTGGCGAGCGATAAACACGGCCATCATGTCGTCACTCTAGTTCGTAATTGTTCTATCTCCGCTAGTTTCGAAACTGAGAAAACTGAGTTTAAAGTTTAATATTATAGATGCAGGGAAATAGTAATCGAACAGTCTACCATATCATCTACCGAATAGCTATTTATTACAATATTTAACAAAATTTTATTCTATTGTCAACATAAATTTTTAATTGTTGGTAGAATTTAGAGATACTTACAACCATTGGGAGAAGAAAATCTTTCAAAGTTTCTGAGTTAGGACTTAAAAGAATATTTCTTGTTTTCTCGGTTCAATTTTGTTTATATTATGATAAATTTGTATTCTTTGGACCAATAAGACACACGTAGATTGATTAACTAAATTTTTTTATGAAATGGAATTAGAACAATATAATAGTAGGCAAATATATTCTGATCGATCGTGGTAGGTTTAGTATTAAAGATTGATATTACATCATAAAATTAATAAGACGAGAGAGGGGTTAAACCTTTTATTCGTTATTCGACAGCCTTTAATCCCGGATAAGAATTTCACTCTGGTCGGTGGGCTCTTTATGTTCCGCGTTTCCTGTGCTCAACCAGGCAACGCAATCGACGGGGGCCGCTTTGAGCTTGGTGGTCGAGCTAAGTACAGTCGTTTAGCGGCCAGTTGGAAGGCCGTTCTCCCGACCATTGTATCCGTTTTCCCTTTTAACCTTTTCGTCTAAATTACGATGGGTGCTGCAACGATCTATAGCAGGCCCCCAACAGCTGTGGCCCGTGTGTGTGTCTCTGGCCCCGAATATGGCGGATTTGCGTCACAACTTGTGACTCACAAGGCATTGTTGCATCGCTCGTGTAGGACAAATTTTTTTTTTAATTATTAAGTATTTACTTTTATTTAATTAATTTAATTATTAACCATTGATACTTTTGAATCTACATATCGATATTTTGTATCGTTTCTTAATATGACGATGTATCGTTGTATCGATACTTGACCCATGAATATCAGAATTCCGAAAGAACTGTGAGAGTGTACTACACTTTCCCAAGTTGAGACAATTCTACATCAGGTAGCGATAATGTCATATAATAATTGACGGCACACTGATTCCATCGACAATCTACAATCGATATTTGACACGTTGAAAAATGATCGTGTTTCGAGTAGTTTGAAGAAAAAAAAAGATACTTGGAGGCGCCGGGCATCGATCCCGGTACCTCTCGCATGCTAAGCGAGCGCTCTACCATCTGAGCTACGCCCCCTGACGTACGGGGCACTGGAATTCCACGAAACTTCGATAACACGTCCCAATTCCTTGTTATCAGGTTTTTCTTTTGTATCGACGTAACTGCGAAGCCGCTAATTGACAGACGGGTCGATTAACGAACCGGTTGCATCCGACCGACCGCAAGAATCGAACTATTGTCCTTCGCAAAATTCGTTTATCGCCGATCTCACTCGGTATTACTCATTGTTGAATCATCGTCTATGTGTGTCAGATCGTTGCACTTAACGACTAGTTAAGCCCCCGTGGCTCTTGCAATCGCACGGATCACGGTAATCACCGTTGGCAAAACTGTTTGATTCTTTTTATTTATTTATTCGAACGGTTTTTCCTAATGCCGTTTCGTTGACGATTCACCGATTTCCTGTGAGGTACGAAAAGGACAAAATTTCTAAGGTCGAATATTAATATCGGTCGGTTAACCGAACTTCTACGAGTGAAATACAACCAATCGTGAATAATCATGCAATCAATATCGATGATAAATTTTACAACTTCTACGAGTGAAATACAACAATCGTGAATAATCATGGAATCAACATCGATGATAAATTTTACAACGCAAGAAAGGACGATGATATGTATCACGATTAAATCGATAAAGCAAACGACATCGGATGTTTTGCAACACCGTTCAAAGGAAAATAACTCGCTATTTTATTTTTGCTTAAGAGATCAATAACAAATACTTTCATAAATAAGAAGCCTATTAACTTACCCTTAGATCTGGGTTAAAGAAGAAATTGTTACGTCATTCTATTAGGGTAATCTGTGAAGACAAATAGACACATACTGCGACGAACGTTCCTGACACATTCGTTCTATTCATCGATCTATTCAAGGACGTCGCATAATAGGGTTTTAGTCACGCTTCTCGCGGACATTTCGATTCCGTCCTATCTTTTTTTCTTTCTCATTCGTCCATTTCTTTTCACGGTTTTGCAGCTCCATTTTGAACAGAACAATGCCTTTCGCCGTTGTTTCGAAAGCAACCCGTGCAAGGATGCGTCATTAACGAAGGAATAAAGATGATACCCAGCGGTGCCACGTGCGCGAGGGACTATTGCGCGTGCCATAAAAGCAGGATAGATAACGTGCCCGGCGAGAAATAAAGTTGGTTTAACGTGGACTTGAGTCACGCCACGAACAAAGGTACTTTTGATCGGTCGAAATGTCTCTACGTACGGGTTGAATAGCGCAACAAATGTACACATAGTGTACGATCTTGGGATCGTGTTGTGTGTCACGTGTGAACATGACATTCATCCATCGATCCTTTGTCTTGAGGGAAGGCATCGACCCTGACGATTTTTCCAAAGAATTTTTTATACTCTAACAATGAACTCCATCGAAAAACCGAATATTCTCACCTATACTTGGAAGATTCATCCGATATAAAGTACAGACAATAACCGTTTTTTTTTTATACTAGTGACTAAAAAACTGAAAATTATACGTTTATGTCATTATTGCAGCGTTTGAGCGATATACGGAGTGAACCCACCTAAGTATATAGTTGCTTTATGTATTTCAATCTACTTCCTTACATTTGTACATTTTTCATACTCAGGGTCAAATGAAGGTTACACTACTATAGATCATTGGATTGGTTTCAATCTTCACTATTACGCCACGATGATAAAAATATATAGTCGCATTTAAAAACACCGATGACCTAGAAAATTCGAAAAAGACGATCACGAAAAAAATTATTTTACTCATCACAGTATTTGCTCTTTCCAAGCAAATATCATTATTCTCTCACCTTTGTGGTGGTTACCCCCTCGAATTTTCTTTATCGTCATTTGTAGAACACTCGATACCATTAAAGTACGGTTCAAAACACTTTTCATTGCATTGCCGCAAACGACAGAAAAATAATGAGTAGCGTTACGTGGAACACCCTATACATACTCGAATGGTAAAGCATACAAATGGAAACGGTCGATTCTCCAGCAGCCATTTTTCCCCCATTCGGTGCTCATTACTGGACACAATCCGGACCAACGCGGAATCCGTCGTGCGCCCACTACGAGATCCATACACAGAAATCGCAGAGAACCCTTCGCGAGGAAAAACCATTAGTTCTCTCTTCCATGTCGAGTCTCATCTCCTTCCCTCGATCCTGACAGGGGAAAAGTGTCGCGTCTCCTCGTGTCCGCGACTTTACGATCCATCCCGAATAGCCTTTGGACCGAGATTCTTGGGGTCCTGGGTAACATCATTGTTCCCGGGACGAGAAAAGGGAGAGCCGACTGTCTGAGTTTCCGCGTCGAGCGTAACACCGATCCTCCTCGAAACTCCCCCTTCGCGATTTACTCCCGGAAGGATCACCATCGAGCGGTTCCACGCTTCCGTGGCATTACTTTTACACCCCCCCCCCCTTTTTGTTCGTCGTTGCATGGATCGCGTGTCTGACGGCACGTGCACGCGTCGATCATCCGCGCTGACAGCCGTCGAACCAGCGATCGTTCGTTCCCGGCGAACGATTTTCGTGACGACCCTCTTTTGTCCTGACAGAACAAGCCCGTAAACGTGCTGGGCCGTTATCGGGCGTCGTTCTCGCGCGTCGCGATGCGTCCTCGACTTATGTACGAGTGACTCATCTCTTCGTGACTTGAGATACACACGATACCACTTCGATGTCTTTAACACGTTACTAGACTGCGGATTTTTATGCAAAATAAAATTTTACAAAGTAACTCTTAACCCCTTGTCCGCATTAACCAAGACATAAATTTTCATCAAGACATTAACTCTATCCGCTCTCCTGCTCAAAAACTTTTAAATATAATTAAGTTTCTAAGAGTTTTAGAATAAATATTAACGATAAAGTAATTCTTGAGAGTGAAGTCGTAAGAAAAATCACATTGCAAGGGGTTAAGGACAGGAACGAAAGTAGGAATTTTTTTCCTCTCTTAAGTATCTTATTGAGTTAAAAATAAATCAAAAACTCGTTGTAGTTTTGTCATTTACTGTATTTCACAGAGCTCTAGAGTTTATAAATGCATAAAATCCACAGTCTACAAAATCTTTCCCGATAGGGGACGACTCTAATGGATGGTGACGAAGAAGATTCACAGATAAGTCTCGGTCACTTCACGTGTTTGTGTATCTTGCAATTCCTTGGAGCCGTTAATCGACAATTTGTTCCTCGTTACGGCGGAACGATAGCGGGACAGACACTACGGACTTTTCATCGGTTGTGGTAATACACTTAGCCGTGGCTGAATCATCGCCGCGAAAGGATTGTAGAGTGTTTTTGCATCGGTGGCCTTGATTCGCCGATTTAACGCGAGAAACCGCCGGGATGAAAAATAAAAGGGAAGACCGATTGCCCTGGTGAATCGTGCCAACACGGGCCCACGATTAAACGCGTCGATCAATCATTCCACTTCTCTGATCGCCTTACCAGCACCCCCTCCCTGCCCCTTTGCCATGTTCTTCCCAACTCTCGTTTTTATCGGGTCTTCCTCGCCGGGACGAATCGTCCTGACGACGTGATCCTCTCCACGTTCACCGATTTAGCTGATCAAAAAGACCGATCGTGTCGTCGAGACCAAAAGAAGCCTCTAGGTGGGATCGAGGTAGGGATGTTCGATTCTGATTCGGTTCTTCGGAAGATTCCCTTGGGTGACACGTCACTGCCATGTACAGTAATGTTTCGATAAGTGCGACGAACTTGGTTCTACTTAGCTTCTGTTTAAATATTGGAAGGAATAACGCCGTTGTCCGTGACGCATTCATGAAGGAAGTTCTGCCCTCTCTCTAATGTTGAAACCAGCTCTTCACGTTGGAGGCGCAGTCTATATTTATAGGTCTGTGGATCAAGGGTGCTTTTCTGATCCATTCCGTCCGAACAAGCTTTGATTTCCGACAAGAAGTTTCCGAACAGGTTCAAAACATGTTCGAATCTGTCCACGAAGCATCTCTATATTCGCGACGATTTCACTAGCTGACCGTTGTGTATCAAGAGACAGAGAAAGAGAGAGAGACCAGTTCTCTCCGTTATAACGGCACAATACGTGCGACCGGCTGAAAGCTACAGCTGCCTAGGTGGAAACGGGACGAGCGATTGGTCCGCTGGTAACCCGCCTAGGACAGAAAACGAAGGACGATCCGGTAAGAGTGACAGACCCACCTTTGGTCAGAGTGGGAGATAGACCCCAGCGAGGGTAGAAAAAAGGTGGAAAAGCGGAGAAAGCAAAGAAACAAAAACGAAGAACCACCGAGAGAGTGTTGCACGATGGAGAGCAGCGTGGGGACATCGAGGTAGAGGGAGAAGGAACGGAGTGCGAGGTGGGGCTAGATCCACCGGAGAAACGGGGAAGAGCAAAACAAAGGGTTGAAACCATGGACGTATATATATATATATGTCTATGTTTGAAACAGAGGAGAAAGAGAGAGAAAGACGGATGGGTGTCAGCGGAGGGCGTGGAAACGGATAAAAAGTCGCGGATAACGTGGTGTACGAGAGTGAATAAACAGAAAGCCGTGGGAAAAGGGGCAGAGACGACAAAGAGGGAGTTAGAAAGAGGAAGTGAGAGTGGTATATGGAGGAAGAAAGACAGGGAAAGGCCGCGAGTGGTGAAAGGAGAGAGGGAAAAAGAGAGGAAACCTGGCAAGAAGCACAAGGGAGAGGGAGAATATAGCCACAACGTGGGTAGAAGAGAGACCAAGAGACAGAGAGAGAGAGTGAATGATCTACGGGAAGAGATCTAGGAAGAGGGGAGGGATTTCCGAGCAAAGCGGGGCATATAATATCGTATGGCAGTGCCGTAACGAGAGGCGCTTTCCCGAACGTTGACCTCCTCCGCGCTTCCAATACTAACCTCGCCCAAATGCTTGCTCGCGGGAATACGAAATAATAGAAACTCTTCGGTCGCGGTGCGCGCGCGCGTACGGCCGTTGCGAGACCATATTATACACGGGGGCAACACACGGGCACGGGTTCGTAGAAGCTGATTGACCAGAAGTGATCCCTTGACGGGTCCCTCGGCTATATCGAGCCTTCAACGGCTGTTTCCGGGGGGCCGAGCAAGCTGTTCCTCCGGGATGGTTCCCTTTAAATCGCCCTCTTCTGGGAACTCGGTCGGGTCGACCTGAGGTATCTTTCCGACCCGAGAGGAATGTCCGAATTCGAATCGATACGATCGATTGGACAATGCGAGAACATTGTTGTGTGTGCTCGACTCGGTTCCTACGCGAATTTCCCTGATTTGCAGTTAGAGATATGCGATATTGGTTCCGATATCGATATATATTTTTTCGGTAAATATATCGAGACGAGAATGCTATCAATTTGTCAATTAAAAAACTGTTTGTTCGTCGATAGGCAGTCGACCGACAACTTGTTATACGAATTCAACGATTGGAAGTCAAACTGGATGGTATTCGTGTCCTCCGAAGCGCGAGTCACAGGAAGCACCGTAATCGTGGGTTTCGGATTCCTTTCTTTTTATGCTCGCGGAGAGAGATATCGAAGGGAGTCGCGCGCGCATTAAAGAACCCGGGGTGGCATGAGTTCTTCCTGGCGTTTTTCGAGGCTTCGAACAAAGGCACCGTCGGGTGTTTTGCGGAAATGAAAGGGGGGGGAGGGAAAAAGAGAGAGCCCTTCCTCGTTTCCTACCGAGGCCTTTATTTCGCGTTGTCCTTGGAAGACAAAGGGAGCCTTAAAGGCCCTGAATGGCTCTTCATCATCTCTCCCCCGTCGTTACAAAGAGGCCCGGCCCCCTCGCTCATTGATCCGAACAGTTACGACGAACCAGGGCCGCGCCGATGTAAGCTCGTCGCGAATCACGCAGCATTTCTTGCGTACACACCCATCGACCGATATGGCGATGTTCCATCAGCTCCGTGTGGGGATACGGACACTTTTCATTAACGTCGATAAAGAAACACGGAACGTCTCCGTCTTCAGGGAATCTGTCCCCTTTGATTACGGAGTTGAGAAGAGATTTGTCTTCGGTTATCGGTTCCATGCAACGGCGAAAACGTTTCCAGGTATTCAAATTAAACAAGTACTGCTCTGCGAAGGCCAATTAACGTGGGGTTCTAACTATCAAATTCGATTTTTTATCTATTCTTCCTTTGGTGTCTCCACTCTATTTATTGTTATTTTTCTATTATTCTCGCTTTAAAATATAATTTTTATTATTTAGTAATGGTTTAATACTCCTTTCTTATATGTTGTATAACTCTGTATAGACAATAGATACGGCTTTTTGCTTTAGGAATACGTTAAAAAATAATATTCAGTATCCGAATTGCTCCTAATCTCGAAATATGTAAAAATTACAGATACGTCAGTTAACCTAAAGATACAGTTTTCACGTGACCAGAAAAATCATGACTTTCGTTGTCGCGGCACTGTACGACAATGTGAACCGTCGTTTTTCCTTCCCGAAACTCGTCACGGTAACGGAAAAAAGCGTTGCTGGGCGGTTTAAATGGACAGGCGCGCTGCTCTTTAAACGGTCAGGTAGCAACAGCCGTTTCGGGCACCCTGGGGGGAGGAAGAGAAAATCACAAGGATGCAGAGGGTATATATAAGCGAAAGAGACATAGAGAGAAACTGCAACTGCACCGGTCCCTAGGAAAATCTACGGAATTGTTTGTTCACTTCCGAGCTTTTTTCCTATGGCGAAAAGCCAGAGAAAACACGACCAGCCGGTATTCATCGGTGGTCAATTTGACCAGCAAACTGCATATAACGCGGTTGCATCGGTCCGATATAATCATATGGGATCGATATTTTTAGCACGGTTCGTACTCCTGTTGCTAAGGCATCAGCTGATCAAGCCAGCCGCCTGCGTTTCGACAGCCTCGTATCCACGCTTGTTCAACATTCGATCCTCCCCCTACCCTCCTCCTCGATCTTCTTTGCCCCATTATACGACTTCTTAAACAATTGTATTACGTAATCTGAACTGTCAAGCGAAATATCAGGTGAGTCACAAATTATCCACCATCGGGAGTGGATTACCTTTTTTTCTTTCTCATCGAAAGTTTTCTGGAAATTTCGTTGGTAACGCAACCGACTACTCCGCGCGTGAGAGGTTCCCCTCCGTGTTGCTACGGCACTGTCGACCAATCGCAGTGCCGCAGAACCGGCGAACTCCCCACCCGGCTGTTGCCGTCCCCCCACCACCAGCCGGTCGCGATCATCTGATCGTCGCTCAGCTCGGCTATCGAGGCGTTAGTTATCGTCAGTTAGCAACCGGCTCTCTTTCCGTACACATCGTTCACCGTAGCGAACTCCATTCCTCCCCGTTTTCGCACGTAATGTCCAGTGTAACCTGATTCTTGTGCTCTTCCCCGAGTTCTTCAGTGGTCGGTGTTTAGTGAACGATCGTAGATCTTCTCGTCTGTTCGTATTATTTTTTCTGTTCTTTCGTCATTCTCATTCGATCGTCCCCCGTCGTCGCGGGTTTCTCGTAGTTAACAATCGAGGGTACGAAAAGATAAGCCGGGGTCTAAAAAATTGTAAAATTCGTTACCTTTTCTGTCAACCGGCCGGGGTACCCAGCAATACTACATACTGTGATATTTATTATGACTGGTAATTTCTCGCCGGTGTTACACAAGTGCGACAGCACACTGACGTCCAATCCCAAAGGAAGGCTCATCGTTAAAACACGCCGGTGAAAACCCCGTGAGATTACATATATTTTACTGTCAGGAGAGAAAAAGAAACATCGTAACGGCACTCGATCCCCGCGAAAATTGATCGCTGGTAGCTTTCCTGTTTTCTACGAGACAGAGATCTATAAACTCGGGGGTTTCGAAAGAAACAAGGACAGACCGTTTTTACATTTTAAAAGTCATATATATATACACACTACTCGAAGACTTTCGTGTTAAGAGACCTTTATACGTACATATATACAAGTACATCTATATATATTTATTAGAAATAGTGTATTTATTAAAATCGTCCAAAATTCCTGTGGCTAACGTGACCGAGTCTTACCCGAAGGCGGATACGATCGCGAATTGTGGTGGTGCCGCCAACATGGGTCAGATTGGAAATGACGTAAGTTTATTGCACATGTTTTTCTTTTATTTCTTATAATTATAATTATAGTGTTAAGTTTCCGAACATTTCCGATTTTCGGAGCCATTTTCTCGGAACGCGTTTCCCTGCTCGTGTTTCCGTCTTTTTTTTTTTTCGGTCGCCTGGTAACAGCAGCCGCGAGAACCGTAGGGATCGACCCGGCTTTTCGGCCTTCCATCTCGCGGTTTCCTCGCAATTACCAGCCTCGTTATGTGTACTCTCGTGTGTGTGTGTCATGCATGTATGTATTTTCACGATACCCTCCGCTAGACACACGCACGCGACCCGGCGCATTCGGAAAGTCACCGAGACCTTACGACTCATCGGGCAGAAATAGAGTGCGCGATACGAGGTTAAACACAGGAGGCCGGTTCGTTAAAAAGAGTCTGTAGCTGTGTCGTGTTAACGTGTTTCGATTCCGACCCGACCGGTCGCTGAGGAACGGTCAAACGTGCGTGCACATAGCGATGTATAAAGAAATAACCGCTAAAATACAATCGTAAACGAAAGCATATTTTGAATTGATGGGTCGTTGTATTAAAGACCATCGTGAAAAGCAAAGTGACTAGACAAAAGAAAATTAGTTACTTGTTCCAATAGATATACATACTCGACCAAAAATTATACGTTTGCTCAAATGTTTTTAATCGTCTATCAGATGTAACTTCCATTTATGTCTTTGAACTTGGCATATACAAAGTATAAAAAATGTTCCAATTGGTATACTGAATAAAAAATATTCGGAGTCAAATGTTTACTTAGAATTATATAAATCATCAGTGATTCAAATTCGTTTCGATATAATATACAATTGTATATATGATTTTGTTGTTAAATTTCACTAGATATCATTACTTGACATTTTTATGTTCGAACCTGTCGCTGTTCTGTCGCGCTTTGTACTGTTTCTTCATCGGAATTCAATTGTATATTGTATCGCTACTATGACTGTAAAGATTATCGTATATCGCGAGTAAATATGTTTTCTGAACATTCTATCTGATAGATTCTTGTGGATGGCTAATGTTTGCCTATGAATTTCACCGATTCGATTCACGATCGTCGTGCACGCGCCTGGTTCCTCCTTCACCCCAGAAGCAACGCGGTCCCTGGTTAGAGGCTTTCCTTCCGAGAATAAATAAAAAATACAAAAAAATAAGTCTGTTTAATATCAATATTTTCGACTTCAAAATAACAAGATACAACATATATATCAGTCTCATAATTTTGAAATAACGATTTAAGGATCTGGGCGTTGAAGGGTTAAATATCTTATTGGGGGTGATAAAATCGAAAATTCGTAATGGTTTTGATGAAAGTTTTATCTTTTACTGTATTTCACACGGCCCTATAAGTTATAAATGCATAAAATCTGCAGTCCAGTAATATCATATTGTACAGTTCTTTTTCTTCACTTTTCTACCATTATCGCGTTTTCAGTATACTATTAATCTTTCGTAACCAGTTTCACTCGAAAAGTAGCAAACCGTACGTGTAATTCTGCGATCATGAAACCGATGTACACGATAACCCGTGATGCATTTAAAAAAACCCGGTATGTTAATAAACACGCGTAGCATGTGATTTACACCAATCAGATATGATGCAATCAACCGCCAGAATTCATAGTGTAGAAGCGAAGGAAAAAAGACCTTGTTAACTTGTTTCCCAGTCGGTTAACAGGTTACACGGTTCCGATGAGTGATCCACGCTACTTCTTGCCGAATTGGTATTCATTCCCAAGGCTTTCTAAACCGCATCGATGCATATCGATCAATGCATATTGATAATATCAAGTGGAAGATTTCGTTCTATATTCGAATACCTTTTGATCCCACCTAATAATCGTGTCAGACAAGAGTTAATTCTCTTTTTTTTTTTTTGTATAGCTTTGAAAATCTTGTTGATTCTGTAATATCGATCTCAAACGCAGCTTCGATAAGCTCCGATAAGCTTCGATCGAACGGGAAAAAAAAAATTGAAGAACTCGTTCGTGGTTACGGTTTCGCGAGAACTCGACCGCGGATACCCACAATTCTGGCAAATCCTTCGCGTCTATTTCCGTGCGTCGTTTGAATCAGAAAGATTTCATAACGCGGCCATGCATGCACCCGCAGCCCCTGTGGGTTGCGCCGGTTGCAAACAGTTCCTTTCCCTCGGCCTAAAGCAGGTAAAGCCCCCGGGGTCGGGGATGACTCGAAGGTATATCCGTTCTTGCGTCAGATTCTCCACCTCGCCCTCGCTCCCTCTCTGGGCTGCCAGGGTTCCTGTGTGTCACTATGCCAACTTTATTGACTCGTTTCATCATCCTCGCTGTACGTTTACCCAAAAACGGAGCTGAGCTCACCTGTAAACCGGGCATAGGTATACAATGTTTTTTTTTTTTTCGTCGTCCACTAACATTCTCTTGAACCGCAAATTGGACCTTGATTTGTTTGTACAACTTCGATATTATTGTGATTTGAATCTGTAACAATACTTTTTAATCCATGAAATTTTTATCGAATTTTTCCATAACCATTTCAGGGACAAATTATTAAGACTATTTTTCAGCTGCATCTATTTCGAATGTATTTATGAATATTAATGACAATCAATTGGTAGGTTATCCTTTTTTTTTTTTTCATGGAATTTCCAAGTAAGGTTTATTCACAGTAAAATTTATTGTATTTTTGGAATCATTATTGAATAACAGAAAAACTAAACGTGCACATATGTGCTAGTATTCCCTCAAGAAATTAAATACAATACTTCACTTTCAGTCGCTGTTCATCGACAGTCGCGAGCGTGAAACGAGGTTAGTTTACGATAAGAAGAGCTAGTCTCTGCATTAATTAGTCTTCGTATTAATAATAATTCTGTAATTTTCGATTTGGACGGGGAACAATTAATGCGATACTTTGTTGCCAACTCACGACAGCTATATTTATGCTCACGGAGTTTACATCAACGACGCGTAGTTAGCAACCTTGTGAGGCCCCGGTAGCAACTGCCATTTTCTTATTGGCTGGCTCCGTAAACAATCCTGTATTTTTCTTGTTCGTGTGTGCAACTTGTTCGTGCGTGTGTGCGTTCAATTTAGGGCTTCCAGCACGACGAACAGAATCGTGTGTTTGTTTTTAAAACACGATCTTGTTATCGTTGCAACTTGCATAATCACAATTAAACACGCGGAACGCAGACCGTGTCTGCCGCTTCTGACAACTTTTATGTAATAATTCGACCGCGGTGTCTGTGGCATTTACAACGACTCACTACGTTCGAGAGACGGGCAAATTCATTATCTAGATAAAGAGTTTCGAATAAAGAAGGGAAGATGAAAAAGTACTTTTTAATTATTTTTAATCGTTTAAACGTGGAAATTTCAATTTTTGTATAACAAAGTAATACATTTTTCTGAATGAGTCGACGTTTCATTAACTATTTAAAGCTCAGAATGTTCCCACTTAGAATACTGCAGCTTTTCACGATGTATTATTCGAAACAAATTTTTCCCAACTCTGGTTCGAGTTTACGTTCTCTCCCCCCTCCCTCTTATTGTGTCTGCTGTTACCCGAGTAAACGAAACTCGATATATTTTTTTTATTTCATCGCCATGTGCTTACAACTCGCGCATTCAGCACTGTTCACGTAGCGAGCACGTGGACACACGTTGCCTAGACCAAGACACAGTGTGTTGATTTGTCTCGTCTGCAAAGTAGCCTGTGCGCGTCATTATTTTATCCCGGCGATTAGCTATGCAAACCCAATTCTGCTTACAAAGTCGACTCTGCTACGCTCGTCTTGGAACGTGAGTTAACCCTTGAACGCCCAGACGCTCAAATCGTTATTTGAAAATTGTGAGACTGATATATATAGCGTATCTGGTTATTTTGATGTCGAAAATATCGATATTAACAGATTCCCAACTGTCGTTCATTTCTGGCGGTTCTCTGTGTGTCTACGCAGATAAACGTGTACAGAGCGCAATTTGAATATCAAAGTTCACTCGTTCGAGTCGATATTTAACGCGAACTTTTGCGGTTTCGCGGATTTATCGCGGATCGAATGCTTACCCGAGGCAATTCCCTCGACTTGCCGCGACCGCGCGATAATTGAGTACTTTGCCCTCGATGCATTGAAATAACTCTGGGGGTGGGGAGAATAAGAACCGTTAGATGATTTTCTATTTGGAGAACGAAAAACATTTAATCACATCAGACTTAACTGACGCTACTTCCACACAGAATAAACACCATACAATCTTGCTCCTACAATATCCTTCATAGTCACCCTCTGTAATGGCTCCTATAAACCTACCATAATTTCGAGTAAATTATCAAAACAGCTTCACCTCGTCACAAACTGCTTTGTTTTTTTTTCATATATTACCTTCCCATAGGCCAGTGTATCGCAACATGGTCTGTACGCCCCACTGGGGGGCAATTAGCAGATTATTAATATTTGTCATTTCATCGGCAACTGAATTTTGACTTTGGTAAATTAGTTTTACATGCTTTTGCAATGAGATCAGAAAAATTATTTTTATACTTTAATATCCCTTGTCCTTTTGTGAATTGAACAGATAAAAAATCATCTATTAACACAGGAGATACTACATAAGACAGACTATATTGCCATTAAACATATTGCCACAGGAGGCACTTCCCCTTCACACGTACTTTCGAACACACAAATTCGTTCTCCCACCACGTTGCACACCATGATCCAGCTTTTGCGCAAGCGCTGAAGCGAAGGCTATGTCGATAGACCTTAGCATGGAGGGGGCTCTAAACTCATTGCCATTTTACTCCCCTACAGCCCCGACCATGGCAATATAATTAGAGTCCACTGTATTTGTGAAATTGCATAAGACCTTATTTGTGTTCTGTGTTTTCACCGCGACTTCTAAAAAACACAGTTTAAAAATCAAGTTTCTGGTGGACGAACTTCCTCCGATTTCTGCCGATTTTTTACGATTTTTCACCGCTGTGGATCGTCACGTTAGACGGCTCGTGCCTGGCGCTCCCGTTTTCCACGCGATGATAAGCTCTTTAACCAGTATCTCATTCATAAAACGACTCGCGACACGGTTCTCCCACGGTTGCTGCGAGCACGTTCGAAATTGCACCTGACGAACGTTCGTCCGGGGCGAGAAAATAATGAAACGGTTTCGCGCGCGGTTCTGCGGTAGCCGTGTTGTCCACGGGACCGGTCATTACGAATACAAGTTTTGCGGTGCGCGTCGGCTCGATCCGCAGTTTTGCATTTCTAATGTTTTTGCTCTCCGCGCCACCGCGTGTTACGCAATGTCATCGAGCGGGCAACAGGAGGCGGGGGTCTCTCTCGTTTCCTCGCAGAATCGAACGTGTTCCCTGCAGTTTGTTATTTTCGTAGTTGGAGATCCCTCGAGAGAGGGCCTTTGAAGCGGGCAAATTGAACGATGAAGGAGAGAAAGAGAGAAATTTAACCAACGATAGAGAGGGAGAGATATATATCTCTTTGAATTATTTTTATCCGCGAGTGGTGATGTTGTGTTTGATTATTTTTAGCGCTGTCTTTCTTCCACACTATTTCTTCTCTCTCTATCTCGAGGTTGACGAGGATATATGTTCCATCTGGGTATGGTGGCTCGTTGAGACACGTTCTCCCCGGTCGAATCTTTCCATTTTCTCCTCTCGTGCCTTCTATGTCCCCCTCTCGCCCCATTGCCCTCCACCGTCCACTCCTCGTCGGTGTTCTCCCGGCTCTTTCGAGATCGTAAAATTGTTTTCCAAGCGAGAACCGGTTGCTGGAGATCTGGGTTCTGGTTCTCAATGTTGTTACGCGCGGTCATAGGCCGCCAACGAGGAGAGACCTCGAGAAAACGAGTCTTCGGGGCCCATGAGCTCTATACGAGACGTTCTGCAGGTTTTTTTTCTTGCTTCTTTTCGTGTCATCGCGACACACGCGAAATCTTCTCTGAATGAACCTGGCGCAGGGTTCTACCAGTTTTTTTTTTTTTTTTTTTTTTTTTTTTTTGTTTTGTTGCGTCCGGTTGGTTAAACCCTGATGCGGTTTTGTTTTGTTCCCGTTCGTCGAGAGAAGCTGAAGTGACGTTTTGGTCATTTCGGGCCTCTCTGGGTCCCCATCACGCGACGTTTATCCGGTCGAAGGAAGTAAATGACAGAACCATTCGTTGGTTAAATAACGTTAGTAATTTGAGAAGCTTATCTGAATTGTAGGAGACACCAGTATCTTGGTTAATCGATGGAAAGGAATAGCCACTATTTTGTTGCTCTTAAGTTTTTGCGTTTCCTAGAATTTTGACGAAAATTTTAACTTTACTCAGTTTCCAACTTAATCCTCCATTGTAAAATAAAAATATGTTTTCGTGTAATTGGTTAGCTCACGATGGAATAGGGGGAGCATTGTATGTGTCCAAGCGTAAAAAAAGGACCGATCAACCTTTAACAACAGGTTACGGATGCAAAGGACAAGGATTCAGGTAGTCGACTGCTATAACCGGTCACGGCCCAGGACTCTTTTAAGGGGGAGGGGAGTGGGTTATTTTGATCCTGTTCTACCGGTTGAGGGGTTCAACCCAGTAGCCAAGTTGTCGGAGGGGAAACGGAACACACAGCACCCCATGCCCCATAAATTCATGCGCCATGTGCTGCCCCACCGACTGTAATTAGAAATCCAACGACGGGAAAGCGTGTAGGATCGTATGAATAGGGGGGAAAGTGATTGATTCGCTGTTTGTGTCGGTGTGTCTCTTAGCGGGAGAAACAGGATTTTAATTGTTAAAAATCTCGGCAGTGTCGATGACTATTAACACGTACAGGTAGCACGAACATGGATCGAATGCTCGTTTATATCGTATTATATATAAAATTACACTGGAATACACGTTCCACATTTATCACACCTGATTTGTGGAATATATATGTGTCTATCCCGTTCATTTTATATTTCACCTTTTTTTTTTTTGTTCTTTCGTGAAAATGTCACGAAGCTCATGAAAGTTTATAGTGAATTACGAATTCAATGTGCCCGTTACCCAGAGTGTCGAGGACACTATATAACAGGGGTTATTTGAATATTTATATCGAAGCTATTTACTTCAATGTTCCAAAGTTTAAAGGTGTAAACTGTATTCCGGTGATTTTACATGTCAGGACATTAGAATATTATATTTTCGATTCCTCGTAAATTATCCTCCAGCTTATCGTCGTAGTTTCGTTTCGATTCACCTTGCCAAAGTAATGGGGTCGTTTTCTCCGTCACGAAAGAACCAAACTCTCCATAATTCTAGTTGGATATAGTAAGGTATTGACCCAACCATCATAACGAACCGAAATTTTGAGCGGTTGGAGGGATGGGGATTCCCATATATAAAATTTAAACTTCGGGTAGTTAATAGTTAATTAAATAATCCCCTCCAAATTTCGTTTCATTATGATGGTTCGGTGATACCGTATTTACAGCCTTCGAGTCAAAACCGTCATCCACAAATTAGCATTAATTGTGCACACACACACACGAATTTACATCCGTTGATAGGTTCACGTACAAACGTTAAAATTTTAACGTAATCGAGATAAACATGTTTGCATGTCGCGCGCTCATCATCGAGCAAACAACAGACCCGTGTTTGGTGCCGAACGATAAAAGTTTGCCATTTTTCGAGGCTTCAGGCGACGATTACCGACGTCGTTATTCGCTAATGTATATGTTAGGCCGTTACAAAAGCGAGCTTCGTCTGGTCGATTCCGTGTGAGTCACCCGATGGGGGGCAACGACGACGGATTTCCAACGATTGTTTTCCTTGACTCATGAGATTATCGCTCGCTCGCACCGCCGGCTAATCAAATATTCAATGACGACCGTTCAATAGCTCGTACGAGTGAAAAATATTTGCCGTTCGCGGACTTTGTTGTCGTCGTCGTCGTCGACTTTATTACAATTTCTCTCGCCCTCCTCCCTTGGACGTTATACCCGGAACCACACGAACTTCCTCCGAACGATGTGTTGTACCTTCTTATCGGTCGCTCGTTAATTTCGCACGGCTACGACGACACAAACACGCCGCGACAGATTCGAACGCCTCTCGGTTCACCGTTCCTCCGGGCTTGTTCCTCTCGACGTCTTTATTACTATCGTCGACCCGGAGCATACTTCACGGGAGCCCCGTTATATACGCCAACAGCAGCGTCTGGAATCCTACCGAACGATTCCTTCGCCTTGGTGTTCCATCCACGGTTAGAGAAAGTCCTTGTTTACGATATATACTTGCTCGATGACCAATTTCTATCGCATCGAGGGGAGCCTCTACCGAGGCACCACTGTGCCCCTCCAGAGTTGCCAGGGGTAGATACATTTTGGTATACAATTTTCCAAGTTTTGTAGAGGTTAGGGGTCTCGTCTACCGCGTAGATAAAGCACTAAAGAGATTAGTATGTTCATCCACCATTCGGATGCCAGTGGATGAATAAGTCTAGGTTAAGACTTTCCATTGCTTTCTCTCTTCGGAGGACCTAAAATGGCGGATGGGCATACTCACGTTCATACTGCATTAACCTGGATCCTCCAAATTATCCATCTACCAAATCCCAAATGGCGGATACCGCCCCCTCTAATGCTCTAGCGAGACAAGACCGTCTACAGAACTTCGAAAATTTCATGCCTAAAAGTTGTTACCCATGGTAACTCTGTCCTCGACCATCACAATTGGTGGGTTTCTCCCCTTCCTTTCGTCATCCCTTCGTCACGCTTCTTCTCTTTAACATTGCCTTTTAAGGTTCTCGATTGGGCGTCGAAGAAAAGTCGGAGAAGAATAGAAGGTTCGGACACAACACCCCAGGTTGCAAAGGGGCACATGACACGCGTGTTTCTCCTCAATTTGTTCGTGTCACGGTTCATTCTGGGTTTTAAGGCGAGTTTCTAATACACGTTGTTTTGGAACTCGTCGACTGCTTCGAATTAGCCTGACGAGGGAGGTGAAATTAGAAAATGCAACAGGTCCTGTTGCGTCACTGGACGGCTCGGCCTAATCAATTTTGATGCTCGTTTGTCGGACGTGTCCCGGTTTCGTCGTTATCAGCTCGCGCAAGAACGGCACTATCGCGTGTTGCCGGTTTCCCATGAGATTCGAGTGAATTCTCTCGACACACCGATAGGAAGTTCTCTGAGTCATTAGCCACGGTTTCGTTGGTGCTGATGCGTTAAACACGTCCCATATTCGTAATGGTAAGGCTAACACAGCTATAGATACTCGGAACTTCTTTAATATGTACTCTTCAAAGTTTCAGCTTGTTACACTCGACTGACTATGTAACAATCGATAGGACACGAAAGAAGTTTCGAGTTTAAACTGAAACTTCACTTCTGCTGATAGGTATTAAGACACTTCGAATATGCAGTAAATGTTACCAGGTATTGCGAAATTACTAAAAGTCTGAAATAAATGTTGCTTAAGGGATATTAACCCTTACATCACAATATAGTGGAAATTTGCACCCGCGAAACATTCTATCTGGCTAGCCATAACGGTTTCAAACTGAAGATTTTGTTCTATTTAACAGTAGCGAAGAATAAAATAGTTACACTATGTTCGACCGAAATGTTAATGTAAACATTAAATAAAAAAAAAAGTTAATTAATATTGAATAAATCAAAAAATTCGTATATTCATTCAAGATCACAATTTAGTTTGAATAAATATAAAACAAATAGTTTTCTCCAGCTAACATCTGCAATCGTAACACTGTGCGTCGGTTCAACACACTCGGCCTTTGTCCCCGACGTTCTCGAATCGGCCACTGGGGACAGAGAATCCGTGCGCTCGAGAGAGAGACAGAGAGAAGGGGCAATCGCATAGAATCGTAGAGTAAGAAAGAAAGACGCGTTCATTGTCACGTGGCCGTGTACACCGACAATCGATACGGTGACACGCGTGGCCAAGTGGACCAATGGGATTCCTGGCCTCCCTCGGCTGTATATCGGTATCTCGTGCACCGATAAGAAAGGAGCATCGAACTCTCAAAGTTCCTTTGTTCCCTTTCTAGTGCTCGGTTTTCCCGGCTTTTTCTCTGTTCTCCATTCTTTCGCGTTCATCGTTCCACAAACGAGTTTCCCCTCCTTTCCATTCTTCTCTCACTGTTTCCGCCACGAATCGTCGACGGGAATGGCTTTGGCCAATCATCGTCGAGACCGCCTCGGGCCCCGAAATCAGCATTTATCAGATTTCATTCGACGACCTTGAGCACTCGTTACGACTCGATACCGTATCGATACGTCGGTCGTGAGCCGGATAGCGGTCGCGTGACTCTCCGATCGGCGGCTTACAGTTAAATTGGATTTCATAACTTCCGGCTGATTTTCAGTCCTCCCTCGCGATATCGTTTATCGTGTGCTCGAAAGAATTCTTCAGCCTGGTGTTATCTGAACCTTCAGCTCTATCGTCATGTTATTTCCTTTAAATTCTAATCAACGAATTTTATCCTTATGCAGTCTATGGTTCGTCCAGTACCTTAAGGCTGCATAGGTTGTCATCATCATTCGCCAGATGTTCGAATTCTCTGTCCCTCCTGTTTCTTATCTCATCCCGTTGAATCGTGCAAACAAACTATTTTACTCGGTTGCGCAAGCATGCAAGGTGATCCTATTTGCCGCGGGAACTCGCCTCGAGTGACTTCTTATCTTGCGTCTAACTATAGCTCTTTCTATTCGGACGTCTAAAGGCTTCCATGGACGATACGATTCGTCGTATATACGACCAGTTACAGAGACGGTTAGGACGACAGATTTTTAGTCGTGAAACGACCTCTAGGTTGTACCTACGATCAGTACGAAACTCTGCTTCCGCTGGGGGAAAAAATGACGTAGGAGGAAGGCCTCCTACTACTTGGTCAATTTATTTCAAGTACTGAAATAAAGGTTAAATCGAATATTAATTTGATATAAATTTCAGTAATTCCTGATACCAAGTGGTAGAAAGTCCTTCTCTTACTCCACTGTTTCCCCTAGCAGAAACCGAGATTATCGTGAGGGTACGATAAATCGTATCGTATAGGGGGCATTTTAACAATCTCTGCCTCCAAAACCTACACAGCGTGTGTATCCTCCAATTGACAACTTTCAATTTCTGAAACGTTATCAATAAACCAGACTATTATTTCCAAATAATCCAGTGATCGTTCAACATTCTCGTTCTTCTTCCCTCATACTCAACATGTAAAAGGGGGGAGGGGACAATCTCGAGGGAGTATCAAACGGGAGCACGGTTACGCGTCCTTGGAGACCTATCGAAAACAAGATAAGCGAGCTGGTACACTCGACGGTGTTTTTTCGATGGCCTTGTAACTCCACTCTCGGTTCACGATCCCCGTTGTGCGTTCCTCCGCTCGCATGGTCGCCCCCGTATCGGCTCCGAATACCGACGAAAAAAGAAAGAAGAAAAAAAGTGGAGAGCGTAATCGTTTAAATTCCTCGGGCGTTTCCAATCGGCGGGGAGAATTGCGTCATCGGTTCTTTCCGGGGTCTCGTAATCTCTCTTCCAGAGAAGAGAAAAGAGCCGAGACACGCGGTTCCTTGTTGTGTGTAGACCGCCTCGTTTCCGCTATTCGTGTGTTTGCTTGCGAATTCGTAGCGCCCCTTCCTCCCATCTCCTTCGTCCTACACACGCACGCCAGGCTCGACACGTTCACGCGCAGTCTCTACCAGCGATAAGGCCAGCGACACTCGAGCCGCGTGGCAGTGGAGAACGATGTTGTTTTAGGCCAGGCAAACAAGTGCCCCGTGGCCCCAACAGAGCCGTGCTTTATGCTCCGCCCCGGAGCACGAAGACAGATAAGCGGGTTTAAAAGGACGCAAAATCTAGCGGTGCTTTCTCGATTCCTCCACCCGGTTTTAATCGAGCCTCGAATTCACACGGTTCTCACCATCAGCTTTACGAGCTTTCGGTTTTTTTTCTTCATTCGAAAAGAAGACGCTGAGAAACATTAAGGGAGGCCATTTAACTGCTGATTAATCTGGCGACACTGGACGTGGGCTGTAAACCTTGTTTTTCATCGCGCTCTTCTCTGGTGTTTGCGTATCAGGATACTAAATATCCACTTGGAAAAACAGTTGAATAGTATTTCTGTTTTTTCTTAAGATTGTACTATTTTTGTTCGATTTTTTCGTGATACCTTTCGGGGCTCTTGGGGCTGAAAATTCAACTGCAAAAGCACCGAAGCAATATCCGTCTTTCTAAGCTCCTCTGCTTGAGATAGTGGGTCTTAAGAACCTTCCTTCTGGCTCCCACAGTCTTGGAGTACGTAATTTCTAGGCTGACGAAGGCTTGATTAGTTTAAAACTCCTCGAATTTAAACAATAAATACTATAAAACATTGTAAAAATAATATTAGAACCCTCAGCTAGAAAATTTATTGCAAATAACCTACTAAAATATTCAGTATTAAATCCTGAAGCTAATTCCGATTCACTTTCAATCAAATCGGAGGGAGTAACGTCTAATAAAATCTCGTGGATCACCCTCAATTTATAAACCATTAATAGTGATCTGTGAACAGACAAAGAGGAAGATAGTCGTTGGCAGATGCACACTCCGGTTACCAGGAATCCAAGAACAAAGAAGCGTCGTCCAGTGGTTTGGTCTCATACGAAACAAAACCGCGCGTGTGTCTGTGTTAATCGTTGATCTTAATTAAGCCGTATCTCTCCGCGAATGATCGCGATGGGCGTGGGTGTCGGGGGCTCTTGATATTATTCTATCGTTCCCTTCCGTTCCTTTACTCAGGCCTCCGTTTATCGCGTTCGTTCGGTCACGTAGAGGCTGCAAAACGCACGGGGGCTTCTCCTTTATCCCGTTGGCTAATTCCCATTTACGCCCCGCGTTGATAATTGACACGTATTATTATAGGCCCACGTGGGCCGGGTTGTTTTCACGGGTTCAACGTTCGTCGGATCCACGAGGAGGGGCGAAGGCCACACGTTGGAAATTGAGTCGTTTACGACAGCTAACGCGTCCATAAAGAGCTCGTTGTGATGGTTGGTTGTTACGGTGTGATTCTTAATTGCACGACCTCAGTAGCGTGTATACATATGTCGACGCCCAGAAATCTGCGAGGTTAAAAAACAAGAAAAAAGCGTTTTTCTAACTGTATATCTACTCCATGAAGGTTGTGACTCTTCGCGATTGTGACATCGAAGTCAAAACAATCCTTCCTCGATCCCCAGAAGACATCAATGATACGTGTACTCGGTTTTATTGGGCTCTCGTTAAAGAGCGCTATTAAGGATTCAAGCGAGGAGAAGAAACCGAGCGCCGTTGGCGCGACAACATCTTGCGTGGGTGGGAGTAATATACACGGAATAATATGGTACAAGGTCTCCCCCTTCCCTCTCCTCCCCACCCTGTAATCGAGTTCTCTCGGGTGTATTACCCTGTCTCGAGCGTTGTTTGTCACGTCGGATATATGTATATGCCTTTTCATCCATTTTTTGCTCTCGCTTCTCTCGCGCCGAGCTGCTATCTCTCGCTCTCGATTACGCGGCCGGAGATGCAATTACGGCGACACGGGAGAGTCACCTTGACGCTTCGTTTCAGCGATTATTCGATTACCACGCTCATCTTTCGTATTACTCCTCGACGAGGCGATCGAACTGTTCCTTTCTGTATCGAACTGTCCCTATCGATACCGAATTGTCTCTGAGATATCAGAGAACGCAAGGGAGCCAGAGATAGCGAAAGTCTGGGTTTGCGGTGAGAAAACGTTCATGTCACCCGAGGACAAACGCTTCAAAAGAGAAGCACGCTGATGTCCTCCGTGTCGAGGTTTCGCTACAAAACACGATCCAACGAATGTTGTCGAGACGCGAGAAAGATCACTCGAAGGCGTTACCAACAGGATCTATAATTCGTCTCGAGTCGGACATGTTGGCGCGATAAGTGCTGTCTGTTTACCGCATTCTTCGATGTGGCGCGCCGATTCCTCGTAATTTCTCGCGCAAGGCTTAGAATATATGTCTGGGCATACTAAAAAGGATAGTTTGTACTCCCTAGAAAGAAAAGTGGTTCGCTTTTTTTATTCGAGTCACAGCAACATAAGGATTTTAGGGTGGTTTTACGTGTAATTTACGTGTAACTCTCGTACCAGGAACTTCAAACAACGATAAATCCGTTCGAAATTGGGTCAAGCTTTTTTTTTATCCTGGGTTCCTCCGGCGTGGCAACTCCGAAATTCCTCACGTTCTCCTGTCGACGGTGGATCGGGTTGTTTACGAGCCTTCTTCTTCGCGTCGGATTCCGTCGCGGCAACACCTGCTCCTAACGACGCGATTTTTACCCTGATTTCCTCGCGCCTTTGATCCTGAAAACGAGCGCTGTATATACTCCCCTGGTTACACATACGGCTTTGTGACTCACCGACCATCGCGAGACGTGTCTCTTTGAAAAATTAATTGAAACTTCCCGAGCATTTTTAGCCCCAGTTTCTGCCCGCGGGGCCAGGAACACGCCGTGTGTCGTTAGTGCGACGATGTTTCAGTGTTCCGCCTCGAGGGAGGTTTCGGGGCGCATCGAAAGTGGAATTCTTGAAAGATCATCCGACGTCGTGTTATATATCGACTTGGAGATAGAATTTCCATTTATATACTCGCGTTACGAACGTATTCTTAATATCCTTTAGGGTTATTTCGAATCTATTTTAAAGAATATCTGGTTTCAAAGAAAGCTTTAGTGTCTTCTGATGAATTGTGTTCATCGATCTATTTTACGAGGAGAGGTCCCTGGGTGTAACGCTGGCTTTTGTAATGAAGTTTACCACAGCGATAGAGCTTGGAATTCTGCAGCTAATGATATTTCTTTCAGCCGCGTGTGGCCATTAGTTTATGATATATTTAACCATTTCACTACATCTTTTCGGTACAAAATTGTTCTTTTTCATGAAATCAAGAGACAATAGTTATTTTAAGAGTATTTAAAACATTTCTTAAATTACCAATGTATGTGTTTACTCGCGATAAATAACGAACTAATTATTTGTAATAACTAGTCACAGTAACACTGTTTTTGTGATGCTTGGATGTCATTTCAAGAATAATTATTCTATCAAAGAAATCTTTAAACGACCATCTAGTTTTTCTGTTCGATATTATGTGTTATCGACTCGAAGTATTGCCCATCGATGACGATCTTCTCATTAATACCGAATAAATTTTCGATTCGAATGCCTCGTCACCAGGGACAAGAGCTCATAGTTACACGGGATGAATAATGCAACAGACGCGCGTCAAAACAATGTGTATGTTCCGCCCGTGGTGTTTGTTCCCTATAACGGAATCCGTGTGCTCGGAACCACCGACAATTACCGGACATACAAAGCCCCTCCTGGATCGCGGATGAAATGTTTGAGGGCCTCGCTAATGGCCCCTTTGTCTCTCGTGGACACGCGTGAATATCACTAATAAATTAAACAACTACACGTTTATCCGTGTTTCGAGAAACGTTTTCAAGAATATACAGTTCATTAAAACGTTTTTCGATACAACCAATAGGTAAGGAGTTATTTTAGACAATATTTCTTATTGGTTCACCCTGTTAACATCTTGGGTCATTGAACGAGACGGGGCGATCGTAATTAAATTTTCGTGCCTCGAATCGAACCCGAATAGGAGAGACAGTTCTTTATCGGTCATTTCCTTTTTTTTTCTATCAGACCCACTGAAAAGGAAGATTAACCTTCCCGATTACAAAAACGCACGTGTCCGCGCGATAAAAACGCGCGCAATCGCTTCCAAATTGTGGCACCAGAGGAATAGCAGCAGACGATCTCAAAACGTGCGCAACGACCGTCGGAAGTGAACAAATAACTGGGTCATATGTCGCGATAAACGTCCGCGTGAAACGCCTCTTTGAACTGGACCCCTTTCGATCTTTTCACGTAATTAACGGCGGCCATTTTTTCTTCCTTCATTTATTTTTTTAAATTTGTTTAAAATCTATATCTTATTGCATTTTCCTGTTATTTATCAACGAGCACAGAGATCCAACGGTGTATATACGCGGGGAACAAAGGTCGACGAATGAGAATAACATCGTTTTTAAACTTTTTATCATACTGAATTTTATATGATCCAATATTTTATAAATGCATAAAATCCGCAGTGTACTTACGATGTTAGAGAATTTATTATTTAACAAACCGAGAGGTGCATAATAAAGGTGTGAATGTAGGAGGGTGTCTAACCTTTCTCATAGAAACACTGATATTAATACCCTAAAGTATATTATTTATCATAAAAATTGGAACTTTAAAAGTATTATAAATACTGAAGTACTTTTTTTTTTATCTTTTATTCGAAACTCTTTATCTAGATAATGAATTTGCCCATCTCTGTAATCCACAGCGCGTCACTTTGTTGACGCTGTCGGTGACGAACGTTTGTGTAACTTTTTCGCGGACGCCCACGCCGCTCGAATTCCGCGGCTATTCCGGTCGGGTCCAATTTTGTTTGTTCCACACCAGGAACACGTGTGTCCACGGTCGCTATAACATAGCGTGAATTGTCGTCATCGTCCGTCGATTTCCTTTCGCGCGTCTGCCTTAACCCGCCAGGAACTGTTTCTCGAAGATGAGGCTCAGAGGGGGGCAGCAGGCAAGACGATTATAATTAGAAGATTACACGTTTCTCGACCACTCCCACTTGTTTTTTGCGCGAGGTTATTTTACGTTTCCGTATTGACGTGGAGAATTATTTTTCTCCTCTACAGTCAGCTCGAACCGTTTCTTCTTTATGAATATCGGATTGAGAGCCTAATGATTCTACGATTGGGGTCGTTTGCTACTGGAAATTGGGCAGTAAACTGGGAGATTAGAAAGGTGGATAGGAAGGTTACTGACAGGCTTCTATTTTATTCGGAAGCTAATGGAACCTTAAGTGGGTTAAATAAATTCCTGTTTGATTTCGATTTTCTGCAAATTGGCCGGTACGAATGGAAGATTACAATAGTACAATATTACAATAGAACTACTTACTACAGTAGTAAGAACTACCACAATAGAAGTATTACTATTATAGTGGTTCTTCTATTGTAATATTGTACTACTGCAATGGTACACTAGTACAATAGAAGAAAAAGATAATTTGACAGTTTTTCTTTTTCGTCTGCAACCAGACATTATGGTGCAATAACCCTGAGAGGTTCACGCTAATGCGTCAGGCCCTGGAGAAATTAATGGCGCCCTCGGAAGGACGCGTTTCCAGGTCCGTGAGATGACGTGAGTGGATGTGTGGCAACAACGGGTCATTAACGGAGCCAGGTTGTATTTAGGTTTCCGATAAGGTTTCAGCGTGCGTCGTTAGTTATACCATTCTAGTTCTGATATCTCGAAAAAGAGAGGTACGTCTGGGGTGGGGAACTACTCAGTCCGCAGGAAGACATTTTAGGTGACGAACGTTATCAGAATTTTAGAAAGTCGAGACGAGGGTCGATGGTTTCTTTTAGGTTTAACGACGCCTTGGACCATCCAGATTGTTATTTCAACCCGAAATTGGAATCTTTCATCTCGAACCTGTAATTACTCCAGGGACCAAGAAGCATCATCCACGGCTAAATCGTCGGATAATTCGTCGTCGAAAAGTTTCCGAAATGGAAAGTTCCGTGTCGTTGATTGATCGTTCTCGTACGAGACAAGAAGATCTCTCGACCCGAAACTAGCCGACCGGGAGAAGAAAGGAATCCCACGACTACTTATTTAAAACCCGTTGACGGTGTAAATTTAGATCGTGTTCGGATAATATTCAAACGGAAATACAGCATTAAGTAAAATTAGCAATTCTGCGCGCGATTCTCTGAACTCCGTAGCCTCTGTTACCCGACCTCATTATTACGGTACCTCACGTCTGGCAAACGATCCGCTGTCAACACCTACACCTTCGTTGTCCCGAATCGCTCGAATTATTAATCGTGCCGTCCCATGTGACACACCAGCGGACCAAATTCCATATGTGTTCAGTCATCGAGGGATGAAAACGAACAATAATATTGTCTTAGGGGTGCTCGTCTTAACCCAGTGTTCACCACAATGATCTCTATGTAATAATATTAATATTTAATTATAAACGGGTTATGAACACTTGAGAAACTGCATCAATACAAGATGGCTTTAACTCTTTGAGGCACACGATATTAAAGAAAATAAAAACCCCAGTTGCACAGAATTTCTTTAATATAAAAAAAATTATATAAAAATAAAATATTGAACCGTAGGACTATGAGTAACTTCAACTTTTCGAGGTGGGTTAAAAGATATCCCACCATGCATAAAAAGCTAAGCAAAAAGAACAGACCGACTATACCAGTACACTATCCAGTTAGTACAAAGAGATCATTGGTTCTCCAGTTCGATAGAAGAAAAGCACCAGGGACGTGTCGTCGTTTGTTTGGCTGTTATTCGAAGACGATGAACAACCCCCTGGGGAAAAATTCTTCCGTGGCACGGTAGGAATATTCCATATGCCTCTAAAGTTACGATGGGAGATAGAGAGAGAAGAAGGTGGAGAGAAAGAGACCTGGACTGTAGAGGGACGAAGACGACATAGAGAGAGCAGCAAAAGGCTCGCCACGAAGTCTCTGGGAGCTGCGCGTGGGCTCGGTGCCAGGGGCTTTCTGCCAAAAGAAAAAGAGTTCTCGGAAGGAGGATCCTCTCTCGCGTGCTGCTGGCCCGGAGTTTTCGAGGGCTTCACCGGGACAATCGACCGGGATCTTGCCAAATCCCGCGTACGGGTTAATTGAGTAATGCTTTTTGCGGTTGATGACGCGAGCCACCTGGTCTATTCTCGATCAGGCCAGCAGCTGATCACCGGTGTGGCCATTTTTCATCGTCCCTCGCTCGAAAGAAGGAGAACACTTGCCCTCCTTACTTAAAATGTCCAATCGAAGGAATTATGGTTTTTCAAGATTTTTTTCGAAATATTTTCTTCAAAATTCCAAGGTCTATCACTGTGCTAAACCTAATTAAAAAGTCAACGTTACACTTGGTGACCTCTCTTTGTCAGTGCCGAGGAGCCTTCGAACACTCATCCGAGGATTTACTGTAAAGCCTGTCTGGCTACGTACGGCCGTTTTCACTGTGGCAGTCTGTGTGTTAACGTCCTCTTCAGGGACGTATTTCTTAAGACCAGAAGTAATATTATTGTCCATTTTTCAGGTGTATTTAATTAAAATATATTCGTAAATATCACCAACAATCAATTAGTAGAGTGCCCTGTTTTGTTGGAGAATTTCCTAGTAAATATTTAATTACAATTTTTGGAATCATGCTCGAAGGAAAGGAAAGCATACACATACGTGCCAGTATTCCTCAAGAGGTTAAGAGAATAGAGACAAAGAGGGGCTAACGAATACAAGAAGATAAATCATTCAGTAGTCGATAATAACCGGTTTAATCGCACGTGATAGTTTCTTTTACGAGCGTCTCAGGCTTTTAAAGGCTGACTGGATGTTAAGGGACCGTGGCGGTTGTAGAGAGGAATAGTTGGCTGGATTAAACGGTGTACCCAGTTAAGTTTATTCAGTCCTTGAAAATCGGTCTCCCCTCGAATCTTAATATTCGAAAGTAGCCGGTCACCGTCAACTATCCCGGTTCCACGAATCGACGATTAATTTCGAGGAAGTATCGGACACCGTCTAATCATCACGGTTCCTTAAAGACTCATTTATCTGCGCTCCCGATCCCGTTATCGAGCCAGTGCCAATTTCACGAGCCTTGATTATTTATTCGAACCGTTTCGTGGTTCGTTATCGACAATGTCAGAGACGGAAAGTTGGACGTCTTTCGACGATCGTCTTTCTGTCGGATCGGATAGCGCGCAACCGTCACTTTAACCTGCATACAGATTCTTCGTGGCCACGATCACTTCGTGACTCGTTCGAAAATTACGAACAACAATACTTAACCGTCGATAAGAAGCTGCGTGTGTGTTGGTATCGTTCCAAAGTTTAAAGGCCAGCTATCGATGACTAAGCCCCCTGTAGTCAGGTAGAAAAGCTCTGCTCTTATCATTCGATTTTTTCTTTCCTCCCTTCTTTTTTCACGCCTGAAAATAAGTGGACGATAGAAACGAGGGCGTACAGACACGTTTTTTTTTGTGGGTTGTCTCGATTACAGGATTTATCACAAGGATTCGAACTGGACCTTGCCCCCGTACTATTTCGTTGTTTCCGACGAAGAAAAATATCGAATCTCTGTTTGACAAATCAATTTATTAACCAAATGAATCGATGTTTCGAAGAATCGAATCGGAATCGAACATTCCCAAAACACTTTCTGGAATCATCGTGACAGGCAGCAGGCGCCGTGCTGCCTCCGTGTTTGGGCGTTGTTTTTGTGCCAGGCTGTAGAACCAGTCCAGACGAATCGCGAGGTCAGGTTTCTACGTAAGCGATTGGAAACAGTAGCCACCGTGGTTTCGTAATACGCCAACTCTCCTCGACAACTGGCCTGGGCAACGCACAGAGCCAGCAGGACTACTCTTTTTAAGTTCACTCGAGATCGTTGTTCTCCAAACGATTTTCCTTCTGTCTTTAACTCTGGTCACATCAGGTGTAATTGCACGTAACTGGAATACATCCAGGTAATTCCACATAGTTATACGTCGAATTTACTCACAGGGACAGTATCTGCTGGTAAGATCTCTCTGTCTTCGATAAGTGGCGATCGGAATCTATGGATCTTGACACGTAAAAGATCACGCACTGGGACTCGAGAAAATTTTCCACTGACGAGATTAACGGCAACGAACAACTCGCCTGCATGGTATCCGTCAATCAATTCGTATATTTTTAATCGCGAGAATAGCCCCACGGTGCCTCGACTCGCGATCCGAGTATACAGGGTGTCCCATGCAACTGGAATAGGCTGTACCTCCTAAACGGTTCTTTAATCGCGAGAATAGCCCCACGGTGCCTCGACTCGCGATCCGAGTATACAGGGTGTCCCATGCTACTGGAATAGGCTGTACCTCCTAAACGGTTCGGAATAGAAGATGTTATATGTAAAAGTTAAATGGTATCAGACGGTGCATAATATGCAACTAATTTTATGCACTTTTGTGTATCGGTGCATCAGAAAAATGCAACTGCACTTTTTTTTAAAATGGAAACCTATGTTTTGGACTGGTGGTATCAGACGGTGCATAATATGCAACTAATTTTATGCACTTTTGTGTATCGGTGCATCAGAAATCACTTTTTTTTAAAATGGAAACCTATGTTTTGGACTGCACCAATCGATGCAGTTTCTTGTGCTCTATATAAAAGTACTAACATACTTATGCCCTAAACTTATTCGTTAGGAAGTTATCCGATGCATCGATATACAAAAGTGTATAAAATTAGTTGCATATTATGCACCGTCCGATACCATTTAACTTATAACATCTTCTTCTATTCCAATCCGTTTAGGAGGTACAACCTGTTCCAGTTGCGTGGGACACCCTGTATACCCACTTACCTCTGGTACGCTGACGGATCGACAAGAATTGATATTCCCCGCGTGGCGAAAGCCCGAGTGAAATGCCTTTCCCGTTTAATTTGTACGCGCGGGTCGTCGACCCGCCGCAAGGCCGGTAACTGTTCACATTAATATTGTGCTCGTACCCAGCGCCGCGGGATCGTGCCTTCGCGATCGACGGCGGCTGGTAACACGCGATGAAAAGGAATCGTTGTCGCGGAGGCGTGTTTTCGAGCTTTCCGATCCTCGCGACCGATGTTCCCGGAGGTTTAGTCTTCCAGTCCCCTTTGTACAGTCAGTTTTAGAGCGACCAGACGACCAGTTTAAGCTCGAGGAAGTAATTTAGATCTACTTTGATTGAAAAGTAACTTGTGAAGTATGATAGGATTTCTTTAATTCTTTTTATTCTTTTTTCCATTCTTCCTCCCCGATCACCTTTGACTCGTGGGAACACCGTATATCTACGTTTTGCGTCCCGAATTATCCCACTCCCACGAAAGAACATATCGAACGCTGGGGCGAGATCGGAGATCGTTTAAATAGGTCGCGTCGCATCTGCCCACGAATACTACGATGAAGAAGAGGCCCGAGGAGTTCCCCACGGGATCGGAAACAAAAACGAGCAAGCGTCGAGAAAGGGTGTCGCCGCTCTCGACACGATGGATGCAGGATCTATGTTTAGAGCGGACGCATCTGCGTTTCGGGAACGGCGACGACCACGACGATTCGACGCCAGCTTGTCTATCGGTCTCACCTCTGTGTTTTCCACCGCGGTTCTAACTATGGATGTTCGATTCCGACTCGATTCTTCAGAAGATCGATTCCCTTGAGGGCCATTCCACGTGAAGTCGGACACTTCTTGTAGGAACATTTCGAATTTTGTTGACAAACATATCTCGAAGGATTTCTGAAAATTTTCAAAATTGTTCACTTCGCAACTGTTTTGAAATTTATGGTAAATGTTGCGCCGGGAAATGTGAAAGCAATTTAGACGTGCTGTGTATGGGTCCGTAGATGTTATTAACCGAGGTATGGTAAATTCTCGATGAGTGTTCGAAAGCTCCTCGGGACTGAACATTAAATATTTCATGAACCAATGGTCATATTTGGCTGAAACAAACATCGTTGACTTCAGAATTCCAGGATTTATCACTGTGCTAAACCTGATTGAATAGTCAGCATTACACCTGGGAACCTCCCCTTGTCAGCGTCGAAGAACCTTCGAACACTCATCGAGGATTTACTGTGTCCCCCGCCCCCTCCCCCGTCCGACAAACGGAATCTGATTAATTTAGTCGGATGATTACTTGAATATAGTATCTTGTATGCGTATGGTATGTCCTCTCTAACCAAACCCTCGTTTTTCCTCTGTTTTCAGACTCATATACTGTTGATGGATGCGTTCCTCCAGAACAACAGGCTGGATCATGTCTCTAGGGTGATGGCCTCGCATCCAACATACTTGGAACACTTCCTGCGTACGCAACATTTCATCCTGAGAGGCGACGGTCCGCTTCCATACGACTACAGGCATCTGATCGCCATTATGGTGAGTGCCACACGACTTTTTTCCCCTCTCCCCCTTCATTATTTAATTTATTTCTTTTTTTTTTTTATTCTCAGAATAAATAACGAACTAGTAGTCACAGTAACACCGTTTTTTAAATGTCATTTAAAAAAGTTTCGTTGCTCCGATCATCAAGAAATGTTCGAGATATTGTCACTAAAGTGTTAAAGTAAACGTCTACTGCAGTGGGCAAATTGCAGTTAGCAGGTTAATCTTCGTCGTGTCGTAAAAATATACTCTAGAACGAATTCGTACGAAAGTAAGTCGGAATTAAAACCGTGTGTCACGTCACCCGAAGTATTTCGATCGAATTGTCAATTTTCAATAACAAATCCTCGAGACTGTATTTCAAGTGGTGGAATCGTGACGGTATCGGGCACTCGATGGGAAGCACATGTTTTTCACACACCGCGTCCGTCGTGTTGTTTTCGTGGCTCTTGAAGCGATACACGCGCGAGGCGTGCGTAATCTCGTAGCGTGAGTAATAAACTGAAATGCGATTATTGTGTGCCGGCACTCACGAGAGCAGGCAGCAGTTGTACTCCGTATCGGTAGCGGGTAACCGTCTTTCATCTGGGTTCCTCGACACCGAACAGAGTCGTCGCAGGTCGTTGGGCCAAAGATTATCAAAGAAACCGCGCAAGTGCACCGGGTTTCGTAACATGACGTGTGTCCGCTGTCCGAGAAGTCGCATTGGAAAATAAGTAACCGTGCGGAATTAACGATGACCAGAGTTCCCATGGCTAAGAGTTTTAAAGAATTTTAATATGCTTTTATTTACAAAAGGATATATGCCACGGTGCTTGAAGTTCATAGAATGAACACTAAATAATTAAAGCTTGTTGATGATAGAAAAAAAAAACTGAGAATCAACGTAGAGGTCGCATATGCCCCTTTTCCATCGAGCCTCCGGATTATTCGGAGGAATATAATCCTCGGGAATCATCGAATCGTGACATTCTATCGAACCTTGTGTGTCTCAGACGGTATCGACCGGCGTGATAACGACACGCGACGTGCCGGTAGTTGACGAAATAATATCGTCGGCTCGAAAATGATCGACCGCAAAAACACGTTATCGGACACGATAAAAGACAGGCGCGTGAGGGCGTCGAGAGGGGGAAGGGCGTTTAAGTGGATGGAGAATCGGCGGGGAATCAACGGGAGAAAAGGTGATTTCCGGTCGGCACACGGAGGAGCCGCGATAAAGCGATAAGATATCTGGAAAACAGCTTTTCTGCCGGTAAACATTCCATCTGGCGGGGCTGTCGTGTCAGGATTCGCTCGTGCATGGATCCTCGTGCTTGCCTCACACGCGAAAATAAATCAGTATTCCGAGATATACAACACCGGACAAATATTATCGGACAAAAACCGTTTCCTGTAGTATTCGAATCAAGGATACTACTGACGTTACATTAAATAATGAACGTCTGTCGAGAGCAGGAACTCGGTAAATTTATCGATCAACAAGATTTCGGGGCCTCTTCCCTCCCTTATCCGTCCATTTTTTCGTTTCTTTGAAAAACAGAAATTAACGAAGTTTCGAATATCCATCGATTTCAGTGACAGATAACGAACCGGACACACGTGCCCAAGGATCTTCCATCGTTTACCTGCATGCATTGTATTTCCATTACACCCTAATTTCTATTCAATCCACGCCGACATGATTCTCCGATTCAATGTAGGAGGGGAAGGGGGGGGGGCATCACGTTCCGCAAAATTTGGTGTGTCTGGGATCTGCAGGCTTCTCTTATCGCTTATCACGACTCTCGAGTCGATCGATCTGTATGGTAAACACGTGTCTTGTTTACGCGCTCGATCACTCCCGCCCCTTCCCCCCCCCCATCCTCTTGTTCGTGTCCGCCTATTCGTTTCCCGTTCCACGATAGAAGTCCTCCCGGTCATTTGAATTTCCGATGTAATTCCAGCGCGATCAAAACAAACCATTAAGAAGATCGAGTTCCCACGTGTCCACCAGCTTCCATTATGCCCCACCTCCCTCCCACATTCCCCTCCTCCCATCAGGGCGATTAATCTCGAGGTTCGTCCCATCGTCGCAGCTCGTTTCCATCGGGTCTCTTGTTTTCTTTTTTTTTTTGCAGCGTGTGTCACGTCTGGCCATACGACCGTCCATCGTTGCGTCGAAAATTGGAAGGTCTCTCCTTCGTGTTTGTCCCTCGAACGTACAATATAACCCCACGCGATGCACACCATCGACTCTCCTCCACGGCTTTGCTCAATTTCGTGCCTCGATACGTCGCGTCGCTGGCAATTTGTCTTTTCACCCTTTCATCTCTCCCCCTTCCAATTCCCCTCTCGAGAAGACACTTTCTTTCGCGGGTTCGTTGGGAAGGTCGGTCGATGCGTCGTTGGTTCGCCGATGGAAGCTACGAGACGACACGCACGCGTCGATACACTTCTTTTCAGCGTGTTTCTCTCCACCATTCAGGTGTATGAAGTTTTTGTCTGGGGGGGAATTTCGTGGGATCGATTGCGCGAATATTTAGGGTTCTTAATTTGCTTGGTAAAATGTGAAATGTAATGATTTTAAAGGAAATTGATGGAAAGTATCGTTTTCTTTTTCAGGCCGCAGGCAGGCATCAGTGCAGCTATCTTATAAATCTGCAGAAGGGAGAGTTCATTCTCCAGGGAGGCGACCCATCGTGGCTTCAAGGATTGAAATCGATTCCCGAGAAGCTGCAGGATCTCTATGAGATTAACAAGATTCTAGCCCACAGGCCGTGGCTGCTGAACAAAACGCACATAGAGGTGAGCTTGTTCGTTTACTCTTAAATGACCATGTTAACCTCTTTGGGAATATTAGCACCTATCTGTACATTTAGTTTTACTTTCATTCGTCGTTTGAAAAAATTGTAAATAAATATTCACTACATAATTCGACGACAGGAAAAGGTATTCTACCAATTGATTGTCGTTATTATTTATAAATATATTTCTAGTAAATCACAGCTGAAGAATAAAAAAAAGTATTGTTTCTGGTCTTCATAAATTCGTCCCTGAAGAGGTTAACTCCGCTCGATAGATGGTTGTCTGGAATCTTTCTGTGGATGTTTCTATACGTATTTGGAAGTAAAGAGGAGACATTGAGGGTGATATTCTTGGCTTGCAGAAACTGACTAAAGGCACGGACAGTTGGTCCCTGGCCGAAGTGGTCCACGCGATAGTTCTCTTGGCCCATTTCCACTCCCTTTCGTCTTTCGTATTCTCCTGTGGTATCAACGAGGAGCTGGACAACGTAGCCGGGCATCATTACAAACAGAACGTCCAGGATAATAGCAATAATCTACCAACTGCCAAAGACAAGATTTCCAGTAGTCCCAAGAAGATTCTCAACGGCGATGGCAAGACTGGTAAGTTCAACGGTCCTCTCTAGAGTAAACACCCCTAGTAATACATTCACGATCCTTGAGCTACTAACCTGTAACGTTGAATGTCATTCGTGATTAATTCAGTTGTTTCCACAATAACAATAGTTTCATACTCGCAACTATTACCCTAAATTCCCTGTAATATCAGTGTACACTGCTCGTCAGGATTATAAGACACCCCAAAATTTGTCAAGTTCATTATCTTCCATGTACGAGAAATACGTAGACAATAATGAACTTAACAAATTTTGGGGTGTCTTATAAACTTAACGAGCAGTGTATTAACACCAAACCTACCACAATCTGTCATAGGACTAGTTTTCCCGTTCTAATTTTTACCCTGTTGAAGGTTTTACTTGTAGGTTTAGTGTTCGAAACGAAGCATACAGGTTATTCTTGTTTTATCAAATGCGATCGTTCGTGCTATAGCTAACGAGTTCATTTGTCCCCCGGTTGTCGAACTAAATTCCAACGTCGATCGATGATTTATGACAGTCTCGGCCTGCACTTGTTACAGTCGGTTGATTTACAAACTCGTAGTCGATCTTGACCACGCGGGATTAATTTTATTGGTCGACGCGATAAACGAACGGTGCCGTTTCAATCTGTGCAGAAACCATGCCGTCACCGCCATCCTCGCCCAGCATAGTCGGCGAACAGGAGGTCGGCGTCGAGGCGCTTATGGAGAGAATGAAGCGTCTATCCGAGAAGTCAGAATCCTATCAAATCACCCAGGAGGAGCTGTCGAAGAGATTCGAGACCGTCGAGACACAATCGGCGGAGCTCGCAGCGGCGCCCCAGAGGAGTAGCTCGGTCCTCGACTCCGACATCGGTCACTTCATCGAGGATCCGACCTTCATCTATCAAGACTTCGCCAAGGTAATTATTTACAACCAGTTTTAATTACAGCCAGTCTTACAATTTCACGCAAAGACTTACAAGAGGAGGTCACCAAATGTAAGTCCCAGATTTGGTTCAATCTTTTCTCACTTTAAAGTATGGAATATGCAGAAACGAACTCTATTGGGGTTCTGTTATATTGGGATTCGTTGTTGAGAAAATTAACAATAAACATTTTAGAGAGCAGGATAAAATGTAATTTGAAAGGCTGGAGGCAAAATCGGGGTAGGCGAGTCTGTTAAAGCAGCCAGTACTGCACAATCCTTAGATCGGCGGTTCGAGTCCCGTCATACCCCATTATATTTTTTTTCCACATAAATTATTTTTTTTTTATTCTTACGTGGTTTATATTTATTACTATTCTGTTGAAATTATTCGGAAGTAAAGAAACATTTATAAAATTGTATTTTATTTATTTATGAGTAAGATACGACAATAGACCAGCAATGTCACGTCGTTAAAAATATTCTACTTTGTTTATTTCCGAATGAAGATAAACCGCGTGTAATCATATAATGTAAGAGTACAAAAGCCCAGAATTCCGTTTCATTTCAAGATCTATCCAAAATCCACTGTAGTAAAACTAGGATTTCGATCGAACCCAGTTGACCGACTCGGCCACAGGGCCCAGGAGTAAATTACCCAGTCTGTCCGTGCCGTTTTTAGGTGCTCGATTCGAAAGTACACTTCAAGGCGAGACGGAGCTCACCGATGAATATTTAAGTTCGTCGGTTCGATCGTCGTTTCCACCGCGATACCATGAATATTTACGAGGCGACGACACGCGGCGCGTGTATATCTCCGTCGCCTTAACTGTTTCGCCTTAAGCGTAGGAAGGGGGGTTAAGCTTCGAAGAACGAAGGGATAATGGAGGCGTAAAATGGTTTCGAGCGAGATCCTCTCATATGAACACGAGATTTCATGCAACGATTTTCCGTTTGATTTCAGCGCGGTCAACTGAACGACATACCGACGTTCCGCGTGCAGGACTACTCATGGGACGATCACGGATACTCGCTGGTAAACCGGCTTTACAACGACGTCGGTTACCTCCTCGACGACAAGTTCAAGACAGCCTACAACTTGACGTACTATACGATGGGCACGCACAATAAGGTGGACACGTCGCGGTTCAGACGGGCCATATGGAATTACATTCAGTGCATGTTCGGGATCAGGCACGACGATTACGATTACAACGAGGTCAATCAGTTACTCGAACGAAGCCTGAAGACTTTCATCAAGAGCGCCGTCTGCTATCCGGAACGCGTCACCAAAAGGGATTACGATCGCGTCATGAGGGAGTTCAAGCACAGTGAAAAGGTTAGTATTCGTCGTTTCTTAACCGACATTCTCTTGTGCAAAATATAGCTTGACAAGTTAGGAAATATTCTTTGGTGTCATTGACATTCTTGACTTTTTGATAGATTTTAAAAATTATTACCATGAATCTTTGTAAACTTATGGAAATCTTTGTTTCGGTTAAGTCTCTTGGTGATGTCTCCTAATTCGTAAACAGTCGAGATCAATCGGATTGTTAATCTGCGATTGATCCCTAACAACTGTCTGTTACGTTCTGTTCAATATTCATGTGAGAATCATAGACAATGCTGAATAAAGTACTATGCGGTCGGAGAAAAAGATTATACTCGTCGGATCCGATCGATATTACTGTCCCCGTTCATTCGGACAATCGAGTAGAAAACACGTGTAGACGTAACCAGACAAATACCTGTGACCTTGTTTCCACACGACCTCCTTCCATATTTATACACGTTTTTCAGTTTCACGTGTACAGAACATCCGGGGGGCGGTCGTGTTGCTAAAGAAAGCGAAAACAGAAGCGATAATAGTACCGTCTAGCGCCGCCAGATGGCTTCGTTATCGCGGAAAGATATAAAATACTCAGAAACGAAACGATTACAAATTAGTAATCCGATCGAATCAAGACAATCTCTCTTCTCCCACTCAAGTGTACACCTTCCAGACGTTAATTGTACTATTCTGTTTATGTTTCTTCAGGTCCACGTGAACCTGATGATCTTGGAGGCACGAATGCAAGCGGAGCTGCTGTACGCACTCCGCGCGGTGATGCGGTACATGACCTAAACGGGGCAGGCGTTTATCCCTTCGTCTACTTGCTGTCAGTCAGTTTGTCGTCGGTTTTTTTTTTCAATCGTATAAGCTCTCGCGCTGTTCACGGTTTCTCGCGAGGAGAACCGTCTTCGCGGACCTCTGCACACGACACGGAAGGAACGAGCGAACGCGACACCGATTCTCTCTCTCGTACACATACACACATAAACATATATACACACAGAAGAAACCACACATTACACACGGTTGCAGCATATAAAATGATATATATACATATATATATATATATATATATTCCTCACACGGTACTACATACACACACGGATACTCTTATGGTGAGGACAGAGACAGAAGATTCACCTTACACGCAAGAAGCAAGAAAAAAAAAATTCTGCCTCGCCATGCCGATGTGTCTTGGATGAGACGTGGTCGCACGGTGTGTTGGCCGTTTGCTCGTCTCTGGTAACTTCAAACGATAGGGAGATCTTTGATGAGTCAGTTGCTGATCGAACGTGGAACAGAGAGAGAGAGAGAGAGAGGAAAGGAAAGGAAGATTTAGTGTGTTTTTTTGTTGTTGTGAAAGACGCGCGGAGGACGACGCGGGAAAGACACGTTGCTCTTGGGACACGATGAAAAACTGTGAACATCCGCGGCAAGACAACGAGAGTAAACTTTCAGACAAGAAAGAAAAAAAAACCGTGTAACGATCGCGCGTGGCAAATTCGATGATGCACCGCGATCGACGCGTGTTTCGCCGTCGCGTATTCGGAACGCACGGTTTTTCTTTTCACGGAGACCCCTGGTGGGGATCGGTAAACGAAGAGGAAGAGATAGAGAGAGAAAGAGAGACAGTGTGACGTAAGCACGAAGAGGAGAGAGACGTGACACAAGCAAGTGTGGGAGAAACAGAGAGAGAGAGAGAGACAGATTTATCGTTTGTTTTGTAAATAGACACTCGTATTTTTCTATGTTCGCGATGATCGTAGTAGACTGTTATTTGCGCGTTTCGTTAACGTTTCAGATCTGTTGAAGTTTAGCCCCCCCCCCCTCACCATCCCCCTATCATCAATTTTCTGCCTAATGTCGCTCCCGTTGGAAGTTTTAACGAATCATTTATATTTCATTGTATCTTTTGCTTTTTAAACGATGCTACCACCTCTTGGTTCGTGCTCGCCCCTGGAAGATCGCGATTAATCTCTCATATATGTTCTTGAACGATCAACGAGGATCGAACGATCAACGAAGATCGAACGAGAGAGAGAGAGAGACAAGTGGAGAATTTAAGAGGTGAAGCATCACGTGTCTTTATTTTGCACAATAATCGACTCCTCCGCGGCACTTTTATGGAACGATCACGTCGATGATCGCAATTCCAATCGTAAAGGGTAGAATCGATAACCCACGTTTATTCAGTCCCACGATTGACCAAGTCGTTCAACACGGTTTTATTCGTCCCGAGGCCCCCTGACTCGGTAAACCGACCGCAGGCGATCCTTCTTGATCCGCCGCCCTGCTTCCGGGAACAATGAAACTGGGGACGGACCGCGGATTACGATCGGATCTAAACGGTAAAGAGGAAATTTTTGTCTTTCGCGTAACGGGTCGCGACCCCCCTCCCCCCGCGCTGTACATACGTTTTGAACCTCATTTAATTCAATTGACTATATCGTGTAACGACAAAGAAAGCTACAATAATATAACAAAAAAAAACGACAAAGTGTACCTTCGTTATATTTCTTATTTTATTTTTTTTTTTTTTTCATCGTCGTATCCGTGTGTCGAGAGTATAAATGTATGAAGAAATGAGAGAAAAAATCTTAGATCATAGGACGATCTGCGCGGGTCCACGCGGCTCCACCAAACCTCTGGTGTTCCTCCAAGATGGCGGAGCCGCGAGCGCGCAGAGACAAGCAATGCCTGTCTGGCTGTGTTTATTTACGACGGATCACGGCGCTATACTGTGACCAATCCCCCTCCCCCCGATCTGCGACTAGTTTTTCCGACGGTGGGTCGAAATAAAAGAACGGGATCGTCGTCGTCTTTCAGCGCCCGGTTGTAACCACCCTCGAGAAATATTGTACATTCGTCCGGTTTTGATCGCGGAGAACGGGCTTCTCCGACGTGCGTTTATACAGACATAGGCGGAAGGCACAGAATGGGTTCGAGCGATTAACAGAACGTAGACACGGGAGCTTCTCTCGTGGAAACAAGAAATAATGTCTCTGCAACGAACGTTTATATCAGGGTCTGTGGCCCGATCAGGGTATTTAAAAATTAACGCATCGACCTCGGATCGTCCATTCTGTCTCTTCTGTCACGGGACATACGCCCGTTAGTCGTACTCTCGAAGCCGCTGCGAACATGTTTCGATTATACGAGCACGTCCATCGCCGACCGGAAGTGTGAACTGTGAGGACCAAACGAAGGGGCGAACGACAAAACGAACAGAAAAATTGTGTACGACCAGATGTTAATTTCACAATTGTGAGAGTATTTATCGACAAAATGTTCGATGCTTTTCGCGTAGATCGTGTTTAACTTAACCGAGTAGATCGTGATTGAATATAATAAAGACTCGATGAGAGTTTGATAAGAAGTTCCTCGTGAGAGTTTCTACTTCAGCCCCACTACTGGGGAGAGGAAGTCGTGGATTGTGCCAAGCGCATAATTTATTGTCCCCACCCCGCTTTTGTTGCCGAGGCTTAAGATTTGGGCTAATAATAATGTGGTGTTGAAACTCTTATCGAGTCTTTACTGTATATCGGAGGATCGAACGTTGTGATGGTCGTTGGCTTCGCCTCTTCTTCCGACCACCGAGCCGGTCGTCGACACACGCTCCGCGACCGTCGTGTGCGAGGAGGACTAGAGAGAGAAGCTGTTTAAAGAAATCAAATCCAATGTCAAGTCGTTACGGTACGGAACGTGGCACAAATGAAAAAAATGAAAACGAGATGAGACAGAAGCTCTATTACACGCGAATTACACGTGGTCTGTGATCGCATATTATAAATATATACGATAATATAGATGTATAACGTATATAAGCATTGTCGAGACGAGAAAGGAAAGAAATATAAGGAAAAAAATTGTCGATATGTTATACATATATTATATATATATATATATACACACACGTATGTGCGTGTGTCGTACATAAATAAAATGTACAACAATAACGCGTGTCCAACGTCGAACAGCGAAGAGAAGTGAGAAACGGGAATCGCGTGTACTGATATCGTAGACGGGTACGAGGCGGAAGGAAAGCGAGGCGAACAAAACGGAGAAAAGAAAATAAAACACACATACACACGTACATAGAAACACATAAAAGCAGCGTGTAAGGGAGAACGATACGGAAGATATACGTGTAGCGTTTATAATAACATTGTCTCTTTATTATGTAATTGTGTATGTGCGCGCTCTGGAATTTATTGTATATTCGTGTATATGGATTCGGAGCAATCGTGTTTCGTGGAACCAGCGGGTCCCCTCCTGTCTCTCGATCGTTAATCCAACAGCGAAAAAGGACCTATGTGTGTGTGTATATCGATCGTCAGAATCGACTTTTTAAATAATTTGTCGCTTCTGGTTCGCGATCGAAGGACGAACGGGGGACACGTATCGTCGACGAATTAAACGTAGAGAACCAACGGACACACATAAGTAGGAGTACACGAGTACAGAACACCAATATACAAACACACAATGAAACACCAACATACGAAACACACGATAAAACACACCGAGAAAAACTTTTCGACCAACAGCGACGCGTTTGTCTCTCAAACGACGTCCCCACATATCACTTGATAGAGAGAAAAAAAAAAAGAGTTTATAGAGAGGCAAGCCTCGATCTCGCGCGATCCTATCCGCGTTACGAGACACGAGATTCTTTTCTTTCTTTGTTACGTTCTCTTCTCGTTTACTTTTTCACGTGTGTTCTCTGTCGTTCAGTGATGACGCGACACACACCACGGAATCGTTTTGACGTAGGACTACCACGGATATTAGAAATGTTTGTTGCAAAGGTTGCGACGAGCTGCGCGAACGACAGTATTCCATTCTTTTACGATTGTTCATTTTCCTCGGGCTTCGCTTCGACACTCCCTTTTCCCTCTATTTCTCTCTCTCTCTCTCTCTCTCTCTCTCTCTCTCTCTCTCTCTCTTTTTTCTCTTTCACAATTCTTCTTCTTCTCTTGCCTGTGTTCTAGACGTGACGGTTTCGTCGTCCACATTTTTCCCCCTTATTCTTCCGCGCATCCACGACGGGAACAGAGAACGCAGTGATTAACCGTTTACAGGGCCGCCTTGAACGTGATTTCCGGTTTCCTTGTCAAACTTTATCATTATCATCATCATCATCCCCCGTTAACGTCTCGTGTTCTCGCGGCGTCCAAGAACCCCTTGAAACGCGCGTCTTTCCTACGGCCTGCAGTCGAGACCGTGCTCGTAAATATCTTTAAGGATCCCCGCGCGTGCGTCCGTTCGTTAGTCCAGGACACGAACGATATATTTAACGTAGTCGTGAAGCTATTTAATTGTAATTTAATTGTTTTCGATCCCCGACGTGTGTCGATACGCGGCATGTAAACGGTTAAAGATGCAAACATCTCCGACCAAAGAGACTTCTGAGCCGTTGAGGCTCAACTTTCGAGTGTATATCCGTTAGAGTCTTTCGTTACGCGTATCCGTTTCTGATCGAATCCTTCAGCCACTTTCGTGCTTCGATTTTTATTTTTACCGAGGGACAGATTGATCGTCAAGATATAATGTTTCGGTCTTATATATGCGATTTTAAAATCAACTTGCAATTCTGAGCTTCGATTTGTAGAATCATGGATTTAGTCCATGTATCTTCATCTCTAATGTAGATTATAGTAGAATTATTTTAACGAAACAAGTCACTTTTCAAAGATAAAATCCAGAAAAACAGTATCGAGAGTGACTCTGATTTAAGTCCAAGTAGAGTGCCACATATGCAGAACAGAGTTTGATTCGAATTATCTGTAAAGAAAATACATACTGAACCAATTAGTCAGAATATTTATAGTAAATGAAATTAGATTCTCACTAGAGAACAACGTTGATCCGAGTGGGAACAGTGGCTTAACAATCCATCGAAAAGATCGATCTGCAAACGGGATTCGCCATTCTTTAACCTTTCTCCTATACTTCCCTTCAGAAACTGTCTCTTGTTTCTATTTCTCTCTGTCTTCTGCCCGACCTCTCCGAGTGTCGCGAACAAAGAGGATCGCGAGGGAGCGAGATAGCAATATATCTGAGCGAAAAGTGTGAAACTGCCACACTATAGGGGGATGAAGAAAACGATTCGTGGGGAAAATCACGGTGTTCGCGACGCCGATGATCGGTGTCCGGACTGATCTCATAAGTAATAAGCATTCTGTTAGACTGGGAAGAAGTTTGGCGAACCGGTTTTTAGAGTAGAAACAGAGAAAAAGCGTCGGTTATCGAAAGAACAGCTAGAGACAGAGAGAAAGAGAATCGAGGCGGCGAGAGAATTATTATTTTCGATGTTTACATTTTTCTCAACTAACTTTCTTTTTTTCTAACGCGAAACCGAGTCTCATGCGGACGAAACGATAATAGTAGAAGCTTTTAAATATTGCGTCCTCTGTTTGATGAAGAAGGGGTGACAGAGTAATTGTTCGTAGTAAAAGCACTAGGATATTTCGCAGCTTCTGGCTTCTCGCTTCTTCGTCTCGAGTCACACGAGGCTGAATATTGTACAAGGGGGTGAAAATACGACGCCACTTGTGCACTTGTGATGATGGGAAGCGGGAAAGCCCTGGAGGTGGTCACGAGGCCGAGAGGACCGGAAACTCTCGAACGAGGCATTTTGTTCTACGTATATATACATATATATATATATATATATATTTATAAACACATGGACACAATACACAGAAGCATATACATACCCCAATACACACACACGCGTACACATTGTATCTTTTCTTTGTATTCTTCTTTAGTTTTTTGTTTTTGTTGAAATTCCGTTTGCGGAATGATCGACGAGCTAACGGTGGACACAGCCTCGTGTGAGACGGTTCCACCACCGGTGTTCCGTATTGTATTTCCGCGAGCTCGAGCCACCTCCGAGTGTCACAAAGCATATTACACGAGAGAAAGGATAGATGAAACAGAAAACGGAAAAGCTACTAAAAAAAAAAAAAGAAAGAAGTACATATAAGGAAAGGAAGAAAGAATGATGAAAAACAGAGAACATTTACATGCCACCGCGTCGAATATGATCGTGTGATAATTACAAGTGATTTGACTAGGCCCTTCCGAATGGATTCAGTCGGTTATATATTATTATTATTATCGTGTCAGGAGAAGACATTGATGCACGGTCGTTGCTAGCTCGAATCCGCTCGACTCCGCCCCTCTATGGTCCATAAGATTTTCCTGGTTCGAATCCTCTTCATAGTATCCCGATTATTCCTTTTTAACGCCTTGACCTTCGCCCTGGTCGTCAGACATGGGTGCTTTTCCCATCCTTGGAGAATTTTCCATTCACGACTCTCCAGCCCTGGAACATCCACGGTCACGTTGATTCGATTAAGCGACGCGGTCGATGCTTAATCTTATCAGGGACCGACGGCGGAAGTCGTCTTTCGTCTCGATTCTCGAGGCGAACAAATAATGGAATTTTCTTCTGCCCTGCCCTTTCCCTTCATTCGATTTTATTTTTAATTTTGCAGAACGGGGATCAACTCGCTGCGAGTGAAATATGTTGTATTTAGATCGCGTGGTCAAGCGTATTTGATTCGCGCTCGGAACGACCGGCGGCGTTGCGTGGAGGGTCGTATGTGATGTGATTTCTTTTATATCATAACGAATGATGAACACTCTAAGAAATGTTATAGTTTCATATAAGTGATATGTTATTTGTCATTTATTTTATCCCTTAATAAATGATGTTATATAAAAAAAAAAAAAGGAAACCTAAAAGTATTTGTTATTGATGTTCACCTTACGTGCAGTTCAGTTAATATTCACAAATTAAGTGTAGTATACATAACGAATTTACTTGTCTTTTGTTGGTTAACGAGTTCAAGATATTCCGATATTCCTTTCATGATAAAAGAATGCAAATATCGTATAATTTCATGATTATTTCCATGATATTTTCAACAAAGATTAACTGCTGCCCTTTACGTTATAAGAACGGTGAATTTAAGAATTACACCCGGGCTCTCTTGGGTATGGCTCCGGGGGATCTATGACACCACTATCACCCACCCATTGGCTCTGTTGCGCGGGCCGCGGGGGCTCTATGACCCCACTCTCTCGCCACGGGGGGTCTGCGGTGCCACCACCAGGGGCTCCATGACCCCCACTCACTCGCCACGGGGGGTCTGCGGCGCCACCAGTGGGGGTTCTATGACCCCACTCTCTCGTCCTGGGTGTCTGCTGCGCCGACAGTACAACTTTTTCGATAGTTCGCACAGTCACCACCAGATGGCGCTGCTTAAAAGTTTTAGAATTAGTTTCAACTTTCGCCACCCACTGTTTGTGGGGGCGCCACCGTCCTGCAGGTTTTTCCGCCATCTTGGATAGTACGGTGGCGCCCCCACAAACAGCGGGTGGCGAAAGTTGGAACTAAATCTAGAACTTCTTCGATAGTTCGCACAGTCGCCACCAGATGGCGCTGCTTAAAAAGTTTTAGAATTAGTTCCAACTTTCGCCACCCACTTTTTTGGCGGCGCCACTTGTATGTCCCATGAATACCAATTTTTCCCGCGCTTTTTTTAAAATCCAAGATGGCGGAAAAACCGTGGGGTCATAGAACCCCACAGAAGGGCCTGCAAGCTTGTGGCGCCCCCACTACTTTGGGGATATTAGGAATAGGAGTGGAGATAGTGCCGGGATTAACGAATAACGCATATGCATGATTTGACTGTTTTTTATTGAAAAAATCGTACGAAAATATACAATTTGCAATAGTATTTCTATAAATTTAACAACAAACGCCTTAAATACTACTTGCATATATGATTTTACAATATATTTATAATATTTGTATAGATTCATTAAAAGTGCCCTTAGATACTTATTTTACTTAAATCCTACTTATCTATATGATTCTACAATATACTTGTTATGATATTTATACAAATTCGGAAAAAGTAGGCTTAGATATTATTCAGGCTTATAAAATATTGTAACTTATATGCCGCAAATACTTCCCTCCTCTGTCACTTGCAAGTTTTCCGTACAGTCTTCAAAACTGCATAAAGGTTTCATAAGTTTGTCGCCGCAATTTTGATTACCGGTGGCATACGATAGACGTGTGTAATAATTTGCAGTAGTCCTCTGCCGGATTCGATCTGTTGTTATTACATGTGGATTACGGGACAATGAACGGTACTGAAATGGCTTGCGTCAGTAGACATTTGAAACGTGATTCCTTTATCGCTGTTGCTCGTACAACTCTCGAGCTCGGTCGAATGTTGCTCGTGCAACTGTCGAATTGGGACTGACGCTTGTGCGTGTTCCCGTGAAGAAATTAGATAATAACCCCAGCAACCATGGCAGTTTCTGCAGAGACTACTACAGCCCAAGTTTAAAAGCCGTAGGCTGTAGTTAGTTTCTGTAGTAACCTGTTCAACCAGACAACTATAATTAGTATAAGATTGTACATTGTTTATGCAGTTATATTTAAGACAATTCGATGAAATGAAGCTTATATTAACTGACGCATGTTTATAGGAATACACATATGTATACATATAAATTATAATGATATAAAAGTTTGAAATACAATACGATGCGCTACGCTACAATACGTTTATTCGATTCAATTGCTCCCTTGCGACTACAAGATCATGCTATCCGCGTTCGGCGCAGTGCGCTAATACGGAGGTCAACGATATATCAGTGTAACACTTAAAAAAGTTTTAAAGTTCCATTTATATCATTGTCCTGTGGAAATACTCATGCTTCCAGTAGCATTCATATTCCAATCAATGAATTTACAGAATAAGGAAAAGGAATCTAAAGTAATTTTCAGTAGTTTTATACATCTTTATCTCGAATAATTTTCTAAAACATTCAAAGTACTAGACATTTTTACACTTTGAATTTCATATCGATTTCTAAAATAATCCTAGTTCGATGTAATATAGAACGTGGTTTTATGAAATAGATTAGAAGTTCGCAGCCATTGGCTCGATATTGTCTTCAGTTTACAGTATTTTACCGATGACAATACCGATTGCCCAGGCCTCACCACGAGGAGGTTGCTGCGAGTGGAGGCCCAAGGCAAGTAGATGGAATCACAAGTTCTACATCTACCCACCTTTCACAATAAACCTTATAAATTACTTAAATCTTAACTATATAATACTACCGATACTAAAATCCCTCGGCGGATGACTTCTTTCTTGAGCCTAAACCTATAAAAAACTAAGTTCCCTCGTCGGTTGTCTTCGTTCTTCAGCTTAGAACTAATATTATCTTAATATTCTAATTAATACGAATTAATGCTAGTAATACGAAATAACAAATTTAACGCAATGTAGTCGCTAATACTCAAACGAAAGAGATAGACGGAATGGAAAAAGTTCCATCGATCATTTCGTTTACGCACCTAATATACCAAGCCAAAAATTAATTCTACGATGAACCACGTTAAACTACAGTATGAACAAGTATCGCGATGAAAGTGTTGCCAGAACCTGGTTTAAGAAAATAGGAAAGACGGGCGCAACCTCGCAAACCCGAATCCATCTCTCACTTTCCAGGCCCTTTGGGCTGGTCACCTACGTACCAGACCCGAGCACAGGTCATGACCAAGTATGGTAGTGCAAGCGAGATCCCCTGTAAAACAGAGTCCTTTTACGGAGCAGACTCCCGACTACTCCGTAGGCGGGTACGTTGTACCCAGGCGCGCACGAGCCTTTACTCCAAATCCTACTTACCAGGCAAAGACTAAACACGTCCGATATCTGGCTTCTCAATAGAAACCAGAGGGATCGGCAAACAGTCTTAGTGCACAGGCCCACTGCCCGTACCATAATAGGTACAGACCCACTGCCCATACCCCAAGTCTGTGTAGAGAAATCAACGAGCAAAATGAATTAATAATAACTTGGTATGCACAATGGCTGATCACAATTTAAGTCTATTAATAGATAGACTAAAATTAATAATAAACGATGTGATGATGAATATGAATATAACAATGAATATCGAATTATGATTTAAGTTTAACTTACAGTAACTTAACGCAGTGGTAGACGCACGCTTTGAAGATGTAGACGTTGATCGATGTCTTCTTTCGATGGAATAACTGTTTGGAAAAATATTTTTCATTATACAATACACATAGAATACATAATATGCACAGTAAATAAATCACAGTAAATAAATCACAGTACATAAGAAGATAAATATCGAAGCCAATGGTTCTCGAACATCTGTAACATACAAGGGATTAGTAACAAGAGAGGGGACACAACAATATGCACAGTAAATAGATTAATAATATGCACAGTAAATAAATCACAGTATAGAAATCAGAGTAAATAAATCAGAGTAAATGAATCACAGTACACAAGAAAATAAATATCGAAGCCAATGGTTCTCGAACATCTGTAACATACAAGGGATTAGTAACAAGAGAGGGGACACAACAATATGCACAGTAAATAAATTGATGGTTGTCGAATGCCTGCAACAAACAATGGGTTAGTAACAAGAGAAAGGACGAGTATGAGACGCGCGACCACCCTCCGCGACGGTTCACGACAAAGTGAGGAAGCAAGCACAGACCTGCACGGGATGGTACGACCTTGGTACACGGCGTACACGGCTAAGTCAATAAACTGGGTGACGCAACTCACTAGCGCGTTGGACCAACAGAGAGCACCGATACTCGGCACGCTCTACCGTACTCTCTCGCTCGCACACCTCCCCCCCATAGACCACCGAAATTCCTCGGCACGCGTCAACACCGACGGAGAGCACCGATACCGCGGCTCGCTCTACCGCTCTCTCTCGCACGCCGTGACGTCACCCTATTCCCGGAATCCCGCGGCCTCAAATTGTAAGCCGAAAAATACTACAATTTCGCAACAGTACGTAGGTATAATCATATTACATATACATATATGTATAGAGAGACTACTGGTTTTTCCATAAATAATTATGAAACGAAACAAACCGAACATTTTGTACAGAAATGAGAACCGTATGTAGCACTTTCAAAATTGGAATGACATTGAAATTAATGGGACTTTGAATATTTCAATCTACTACAAAAATGAATGGGACTTAAAATGAATGTCAAAATTCCATTCGTACCACAACAGCTTGTCGGAATAATCTAAATGCCATTAATGCTGACAATCTTATTATCTTATACTTTATACGATAATTTTAATTGTATGTCTCTTTGTGCTCTTATATTGTGAACTGTATATTTCCTTAGAATTGTTTAAATAGAAGACAATAAAACGGTACATATGCGTTGTGCATTAATCCCATCACCACCTTCCTCCCAATTCCTATTACCTTATTTCTTCTTAAAGAAATCTGTATAAATAAGTACAATAATAAGCATGTAATTAATTTTCTTAATAAAAATGATATTTTAATTTATTCTTGTATCAACAACCTCGAAACTTGTGAAACCATAGTCTCGGTTCATAAATTAATATCAATATTCTAAAAATTACATGAATTGGTAACGTATGCGTAAGAGACCCCATGTGTGTGGGATATACTGTGTAGTAACACCGACTAGTGCTACTACACACTTCACATCACACACACGGTGTCTCTAACGCATGCTATAGGGGTTCTAGGGCCCCCTTACCATGTCAGTGTGAATATCCGATATATATAGTAGTATTTAAGACAATTGTTAAATTTATATAAAAACCATCGGAATTGTAAGATTTTTTAAGATTTTTTTTAATAAAAAAACAATCAAATCGTACATATGTGTTATTCGTTATTCCCAGCACTATCTCCACTCGGTTTCCTAATTTCAAGTTACGAACAAAATAATAAGAAACAATAAATAATATCAAAACAGTACATTGTCAAAATGTTACAAAAAGCGCGGGAAAAGGCTCCTAAGTATTCGTAAGACATCCTCTGTAGACTCTGGTGTTTACTTAAACACAATTTTCCGGTGCTTTCTCCTTCACTAATCTCACGACAAGTCAAACATAAATTCCATCTCCTATCAGTGAACTCTGAAACGTCTCGTGAAACAAATCTCTCATCGTTCACGCGAAGCCGGAAATGCTTATCGACGATTCTCCGCGAGCCAGTGACACCATCATCGCCCAGTTTTCTCATCTCTCCGCGGTCACGCACAGTCTTCCCAAAGTAGACCCGCGAAGGACACACGCAGCTTCGTCGTGGAATCATTCACATCGATTCGATCTTCTATCGAGAGGTTTTCCTTAGCAACCATCAAGGAATCGATAATTCGGCGAACGGTATCGAGGCAGGATGAATCGGTGGATAGTTTCGAATAATGAAGAATGTCGTTTCTTATAGGTTTCGGCCGGTCGAATGGCAATTTGCCAGATGACCTACAATCCGAGAGGCGGCGGGGTTCAATCGTCGGGCGGTACAAAGTGTGTAGTTCGCGGCGATGTAGCGGTCTGTCGGGGGTAGAATTGAACGTCATATTTCGTTGGATGCGAATACCGCTTCTGATCCAACCATAGAGGCCGTAGATCCCGTAATCGATCCGGTTTCCATGAAGACGCGTGCGAACGTAAATACGCGGCTGGTGACGCTCTGGAACGCCGCGGCGCGTCATCGATACCGGTGTAGGCATCGACCTTGTGCGCGCGTGGACACCTGATCGAGACGAGGAGTAAGAAAGGGAGACACCGGCTCGAATAATCTCGTGGACTCCTGGACCGAGCGGACCGCAATCATCTCCCAGGTAAGAGAAGCTTTAGTCCTCGTAATACGCAGTTGGGGGATACGTCGTGCCGTAAAACAGACTACGATGCTCGTGGATTAGTTCTGTCGGTGTATGTAGAGTCAGTCGAGTCAACAATAACAGTCCAGGGATCAATGAATCTGATTTGCGGAATGAATTGGAGATAGTGTAGAGGGGATAAGAGTAAGTACGGAGAATATTTAAAGATTATAACCCACTTTGCGCGGGCAGTGCTCTTACCTAGTTCGTAGATACCCTGAATAGGTTGCTGAACACGAGATCAGCGATTTATACACCTGGTCGTCAGAAAAGTTAGCTGATCAAAGCCATTTATGAGATATCGTTGTATATTGCTTATCTCTTTCTAGAGGCACGTTGTCCTAATTACTATGTTCGCTAGAAATGAACCTTTAACCCTTATCCGTCTCTCATATTTAATCGAGTCTGAAAATTCGCAGATTTTTTAAAATATAATTCACGAAGCCTCTGATCGAATTTACCCACAAATGACAAAATAACCGTAATTTCTTGGAAAGAAAAATGGTTCAAATCGACAGAAGGGATGAACGAAGGTTAACTACACGAAGACACTCGCGAATAGAGATAAAGACCGTACGCGGTGAAAGATTATAGCGATTCCAAAATCGTGAACTAACTCTTTCTACTGTTCCTACATAATAAAATCCAAAAACTCACATTTAAACACTCGCACACATCGGTTCTTGCATCCCACACGCGTCACAAGGAACTACAAATCGAATAGCTAGTTTCACGCGTCGACTGAATCTCCAAAATAACCCAGCCATAAAAACCAGATGGCTAACCCATGACGTGGGAAACGTGAAGGAGAACGGGGACGGCCGTGATCAGTGAACTTTTCTGACGATCCAGCCACTCCGCGACGATATCTATCCTCGTTCGAGGGGCGGTTTTTTCGTGGCACACGCGTGTCCTCGCACTGTCCCGCGTAGCGAAGAGGACACCCGCCCGCGTCCGTGGTATCGACCGTTTCCGTTTGGGGGATGGAAACGGTGGAGGAGGGCGAGGGCGCAGCCGCCGTCTCGCCGCGGCAAACCAGGCCAACGCTGCGCGAAATCGCCCGCTTCTGTATCAACACGTTCAGAGCGTTCTATGTCGGCGGGGACGTTGGACAATCAGCAACCACCACCACCACCACCAACGTCGCTGCTGGCAGCTCGAGAGCCACCGCCTGTCGAGGGACAGAGATCCCGCGTGCCCCGACCATGGGCAATCTGCAGAGCGACGGGAAGAAGAGGACCAAGAAGGGCAAGGGTCAGGACGGCACAGCGAGCGCTGGTGGTTCCATCGACGGCCTAGACGAGACCGGCGATGACGGGGACACGGAATATAGATCACCAAGGAAACCTCCTGGTAGACAGGAGGAGAGAAGCGTGTTCGAGAAGTCGAGGACGCCGTTCCATGGGAAACGGCAGGCTCCTAAGCCACCTGGATCTGCTCAGAGAAAGGTCAGGGTTCGGAATCATGCGTTCTGTCTCTTTCTTACTCACTCTGTAATTAGGAAGATCGAACCACCCGGCGTTCCTTTCGAACAGGATGGATGATTGAAACTCGAAAATCTTGTCTTGATGGTGGAACTTGTTATATGGTTATTGGTAGACTGCGGAGTTTTATGCAAAATAACATTTTATAACATGATTTATAAAGGCAAGAGCAAAGATACGAATTTCCTTTTTCTCTCAAGTATTTCATTGGGTTAAGAATTAAAACCGGATATCGTTACATCTGATGAAAGTTTTGTCTTTCATTGTATTTCTTAGAGTTCTATTGTCCATAAATGCAGAAAATCCGCAGTCTAGTTATTAGTTAGAGTTGTTATTTTATTCGAATCGATATCGGGTTTTGTGATGGTTAGGAGGTATCGGCAATCTGAACGATCAACCATTTCCAATAGATCCCTGAGCCTGGTCCAGTGGCTTCGGATAAGATAGCCCAGGATCGCGAGAAAATCGAACCGGAGAATGGATCTCGACGATCGACAGACACGGTCGAACCGACCGACACGAAACAAGAGGTGGATCTGTCGAATATATTAATGGTACCGGTCTCCTGTCTCGCTCAGAGGCAGGGTCCGGTCGTTTTGGTGACCGATAACTGGCGGATGGTCAACCAGGCTGTGGTCGTGTCAGAGGCCTCGATGCCACCCAGCCAGGAATCGTCCAGCGACAGCGTGTACACCGATCCCGAAGGTACAGGTAGGAATGAAACGATCCAAGTAAATACATGTAAATAATCGATACTTTCGTTTCGATACCGAGTATCTTTACTATCAATACTTTTGGTTGCGACATACATATAGTCGGTATCGAAAAAAGGTACTCATATCGAAGGTGATCGATATGAAAGCTAGTGAATGTGAAGGTGTTTGTCGTCCAGTTATATTACATTGTTAATAAATGTTCATTAATAAAATATATCTTCGGTATAGTCAGAGATGGGCAAATTGATTATCTAAATAAAGATTTTCGAATACCAAATAAATGATAAAAAAGTACTTCGTTATTTTGTAATGGTTTAAATGTGGAAATTCCAATTTTTATAATTAAATAATACTTGGCGAATGAATCGATATTTCGCAAAGAATTATGTAATCTCATTAACTGTTTCAAGTTCAGGATGACGAATTTACATACTGCAGCTTTTCAGTATGTATTATTCGAGTTAAATTCTGCTCAACTCTGGTTAAAATATATTATATTAATAAACAAGAACTTTGTATTCATTTTCCTTCGATGCGAGACTAACTAGATATCGATACTCTTTTTCGACACCAGTTATGAATAAAGGTATCGTTACCTTGACGGTGTCGGTATATTCCTAGGTACAGGCGTAACGGAAGCTGCGAAACAAGAGTTGCCCGCTGTCGTCTCATCGCCATCCATCGCCATCAATGCATTTCCGGTACCGAAAGTCCCGGACGACGAACCGTCTGACTCGTGTCCTCTAACTGGTAAGTGATTTTTCATTGCTTGTTAAACCGAAACATCAATAGCTTCGTGAATTCGATCGATTTGTAATCGATCTACGATTGATCGAAATATTTAAATAATATGTCCCGAGTGGCTTGGAGATGCTGGGGGTAAATGTCCCAATTACTACCACTTTAATATTGTAGCGTAACTTCATTTAATCATTTCACGTGTTGTATAATTGTTGGTTTCTCCGTTTTAATGTAACTAAACAAGTTCTTATAGCATACTAATTTCAGATTTAAAATACTTCTGGCCCCTTTATTCTTGACGAAAGCTTACGAAAACGTAAATTTCTTTCAAATATTCCAGTCTTTTTCGTTTTATTCCATGGAACCCTGTAGCTGAATAATAGTCGGCATTGACAAGGAGAGGTTCCCAGGTGTATAGTGACTTCTTATAAATACGTCATAGTGACTATTAGTCTATGAAATATTTAATGTTCAGTGTCGAGGAGCCTACGAACACTCATCGAAAATGTACCGTATACTGTTTGAACGTACAACCATACATCCAGTGCCACGAGAATTTTCGGCTAATATCGGCGAAACCGTCATGGTTCTGCATGGAAAGACATTCGCGAATCATGCTCGGTTAAGATAGTTAAACGTCGAGATTAGCCAGCGTGTCGTCGATAAGAGGGACGATAAGAAATATCAGGGAGGCGTGTGATTATGCCACGTGTCCCGCTCGTGCATCCTCATTTCAGCGTGTTCCATCGTCGACGATCGTTCGTCCCTCGACTTTCGACGGATATATAATAATAATACAACGTTCGAAGTGTGTCGGAAGTTTCAAACATGACGACGTACACAGGAACGGTGGAGGTGTCGCTTCGTGTCGCGGGGAACGAGCTCGACGCAGTTACCGGTGAACCAGACGATTCGCAATTATCTCTTTTTCATCCGTAAAAGGTTAACGCGTCGGTCAATGCTTACTAATCCGGTGATTAGCGAATCTAATTGCGAGCAGCCAACATCAGCAGCACGATCCTGTTGGTTCTGCGTTAATTCACGATTTAGCGACTCTATGATCGTGGAAGATCTGTGAAAGGACATATAAGAACGGGCCACCAATGTCGAACGAGGCCTGGGACCCTGTCGAGACTAAGAACGAACTAGTCGGAAGATCGTGCTCGAGTTTGATCGTTAAAAGTTGCATAGGTTCGCCTGGTTGTCTCGCGATTTTCAAAAGGGAAAGTGGGCGAATGTATGTACGATGAAAGGCCATTTAATCTTCCAGAGAATCGTGTCATCGTCACGCTGATCTCAACCCTGCCGGAACAAATCAGATCCAGGCTTACGGAGGCTGAGATCCAACAGTTCGCGACTAGCTTGTACTCGAGACTGTACTCGGACGGGCTGCTTGGAACGATCGCTCTCGACGATGAGCCAGAGAGCAAAAACGACACGGTAAGATGGAACGATTGTGGCTTTTTAATAATATCATTCGAATACATAACGTACGTGCAGATTTATTACCATAACTCAATAACCGACTATGTACATATAACTGAAATGCAAAAGTTTATTAACAGGCTACAAGTCGGTAAAGTGTAAATAATACTTCGTACGATTTGTCGGATGTTTCAGAAAGACCAGCCCGAAGATCGAGTCGGCTCGCCGGTGTCCAATGACCCTAACGCACAACTACCCGAGAATGATCGTCGAGACTCGGAAAGGGAGACGTTAAGACGCGAGGTCGAGCGACTTCGTGAACTAACTAGAACAGTGAACAGGTCGACCCAAGGTAAATCCACGCAGACCTCGCCCTCCAGGCCAAGAACCTCTGGCGATACCCCCTCGCCATTAGAGGCGTCCAACGTGAAGGATGTTATTCTCGAAGAACCGTCTTCCGTCACACCGCTCGCGAATGGCTCGAAAGACGCGAGATGCGCGAGAAACGACGCGGTTAGAACCACTCGTATGTCGCCTGTACCATCGTCAACCTCGCCACTGCCACCACCAATTTCATCCCCTCCAGCGTATTCTAATTCAGCTATCGCGCCTCCGCCGCCGCCGCCACCTCCACCCTCACCATTCCTAGATCAACGTCCTATTAGTATACCCACGGTTCCAGCTGTCCCATCTTTTTCCATACCACCTCCACCCCCCTTACCGCCCTGTCCCCTAGCAGCACAGTCGATTCCGTCGCAAACTTTACCGTCGTTAACCGGAATACCACCGCCCCCGCCCCCTCCTCCGTTTCTACCGCCACCCCTGCAACCGTTAAGCAGAGAAACACCTGTATCGCCACCTGTTCCACCGCCCCCACCTCCACCGCCATCCACAGCGCCAACTAACAGTGTGATAACGAGTGCTCCGCCGCCCCCTCCACCTCCACCGACACCGTCGATCGCTTCGATTCCACCGCCACCACCTCCACCTCCACCAGTACCGTCATTGTCGACACCTCTGATCGGTGGACTATGCGAAAGTTCCTCGATACCTCCACCTCCACCCCCACCTCCGCCTCCTGCACCCTCGATAAGCGGTATAGGAGGACCACCGATTCCACCTCCGCCGCCTCCACCGTCTTTAATTGGAGGAATACCACCGCCACCACCACCTCCGCCAGGCATCGGAGGACCACCGCCACCTCCACCCCCGCCACCAATCGGTGGAATAGCAGGTGGTCCACCACCTCCACCATTGTTCGGTGCACCCGGAACTGGACCACCACCGCCACCTCCTCCGCCAGGAGCTTTCCCAACAACCCAAGGACCGTGCCCATTACCAGCCCCACCGGTCGGAGGATGGAACCCGGCGAGCAGAGCGCGTGAGTACCAGGACGCAGGGGCCGCGTTGTCGTGATACCTGAGGTCGAGATATCGCGATGATCAGTGCGATCTTACTCGTTTAGATATGCGAAAAGAACCGATGTGCCCAGAGGTGCCCATGAAGCCGCTTTACTGGACGAGGCTGCTGGTACCGGCGGTCCCGACGGAACGTGGTTCCGTCGACGTTTTGGACTCTCCCGCTCAAGTGAGTGTGGGAAGGAACGTGGGAAAATTGTATATACAATAGACTATATTAGGTGTACAAATTAATTTTTGGCCCCCACAATTAATTATCGATTCAAAACCACCATTATCTTCTCGAGGAAGGATCCACCAACTATCCAAAAAATGGCATAAATCTGTAGAAAGTCATTTTTTTTTTTTTTTTTTTTTTTTTTGTAAATAAACAATTTCCGAAAAGGATACCGCGAATTAATTTGTACGCCTAATACAGATAAATCTAGCGAAGTGTCTTTCTCGTCGCAGGGTCCAGTATGGGCGGAGCTCGAGGAAGAGACAAATCTGGACATGAAAGAGTTCGCCGGTCTGTTCTCGCGCCAGGTGACCGAGCGAAAACCAGTGAAAAAGGCGGACGATTCCACGAAGCCGTCTAAAGTTCAGACAGCGAAGATCCTCGACTCGAAGCGCTCGAAGACCGTCGGTATCCTCGAGAAGAGCCTGCGCGTAGACTTCTGCGAGGTGGAGAACGCTGTGTACAATTTGGACACCAGCGTGATTAGTTTGGAGGCGTTACAACAAATATACGAAATCGTAAGGTTCGAATCTATTCCAGAATCCTTCGGGAAGAACAGTATCTAAAAGATGAAAGTGTCTTTTACAGAGACCAACCGCGACGGAGCTGGAGGATATAAAGTCCTTCGAGGAAGTGAATCCCGAGGTCCCGTTGGATCAACCAGAGGTTTTTCTCAAAAAGTTATCCTGTATAAATCATTTCTCGGAGAGGATAGCCTGTCTGATGTTCCAATCGGAGTTTCACGACGCGATCTCCTTGGTCTCGTCCAAGCTGACCAATCTGCGCACCACTTGCGACTTTCTTCGGAACTCTAGCTCCCTGAAGAAGGTCATAGCGTTGGTCCTGACGCTTGGTAATTACATGAACGGTGGGAACAGGACACGAGGACAGGCGGACGGTTTTGGGCTTGAAATCCTCGGGAAATTGAAGGACGTCAAGTCGAATGTCCCTGGTATAACCTTGCTGCATTACGTGGTGAGGGCCAGACTGGCTCAAGAGAAGGATCACAACTTCGAGGAACCTTTGCCGTTGCCAGTTCCCGAACCGGCGGACGTCGAGGCTGCCTCGACCATAAACTTCGATAATATTTCGGGAGAGCTTGAAAGGTTACGAAAAGAACTGCAAGGTGAGAGAGACCATTTATAAAGGGTGGATCATGAAACGTGATCAGCTTAGATTATTCTCCTGCTAGCTGTTCGATCGAACATTTGTTTGGCTAATATAATATGATCCAAGGAGAGCTTTGAATTGATTGTAACCAAATTTTTTTTGTTAACTCTTTTAATCAAGTTCATCCTGCATAGTTCCGTATATGTTCTAATCCCATTGCAATTTCACTGTTCAGCCTGCACTGAGAAGTGCACCGTTGTCGTGGAAGCTGACCCCGAAGCGTCGGGACCGTTCAAGTCGAAAATGAACTCGTTTTTTCGCGAGGCGACCGCGGAACTGGCGAACGAGCAGGAGGCGATGCAGGAGGCCAGGAGCAAATTCAAAGCTGTGATGCAGTTCTATCAGTACACCCCGAAAGGAGCCAGTCTGGACACGGCTGATCCGAACGCGTTCTTTGTTCTGTGGCTAGGTTTCTGTCAGGACCTCAAGGTAACTCGATCAAGCTTGTATGTACCGTCACGGACCCAGTACCTCATCAGTATAGTGTACAAACACCATATAATAAGTTCATTATGATAAAATTTTATTCCAAAGAACTACGAAATAATTATTAACTATTTTGAGTAAGATATCGCACGTCCGCATGAAAAGTGTCACAAATTAAAAATTATCAATTTTCATTTTATCGCATAAAATGTTTCCGAAAATCCAACACTTCAGGCGACATGTTACTTAAGTGATCAGCATCAGAGTCCGTAAACGGTACTTCGAAATTACGTCTCGTTGTTCAGTACCATTTTTCTGTTCGATCGTGCAGGACATTTGGAAAAAGGAACAACAACGAATAAGAAAGGAGCGTATGGAGGAGATACGGAAGAAGTACGAGAACAAGAATAAAGTCGAGAAGACCAAAAAAAGCGCCACGGGGTTGAAGGCACGGCTTCAAAAGCTCTCGCGAAAGTAGATAGTGATTTATGGTCGCTGCTCCGTTGGCATGAATTGTTCTTATGTCTTCGGTGCAATGTTCAATGCACACGCTTCCCCTGAAGAGGCATGCGTCCGACCTTCGAGCAACGAGGATAACATAGTCTGACTGTCTCGAAAATGACAGGCTCTTGTGGATCGGACCGTTCCGTTCGGTCCGTCCCTCTCTCTTTCTGCGGCACTAATTTCGAGATCGAATACACCATATTTCTATCGCGTAGACACGTTCGTACCGTGAATCTGTTAAACTGTAAATAAGCTCGTTAAGTTTGCACGCACAATTTGTATATATGATGTTTTTGCGATGAAAAAGATTTCGATTATTAAAAATATACGATACTTTTTACATGATTTCCTCCTCAGAGTTTCTATCTTCCCCCGAATTCCTGTCGTCACTCACCCCAAACAGTAGGGCAAAGAGATAGGGATCGCACTTGTTACAGGGGATAAAAGATCGAGATAACCGTCTTATTTGCTTGTTTGTTTTTTTTTTTTTTGGTGTCAAATGCGTGTGCGTTTGCGTATATTTTTTCTTTCCACTGCAATTAGTTAGCGACGATACAGAACCTTCAAGTAAAGCGAAAAAAAAAACAGAGATTAACATTTAAGAATAGATTAATAGATTAAATCGCATCATCGGGTACGAGTATCCGTGCGTTAATCGCAAAATTCTAGAACGTAAAAAATGAGGCAACAAAAAACAGAAACAGAAGAGAGAGAAAAATATGACGGGACGAAAGAAATGCCACCTTTAGTTTTTGTCCGCAGCAAGAAATCGAGATGTGTTCACGACGCTTGATGGCGGGGGGAGGCTGCTTTGGCTGACGAACGCGTGTCCTCGGTTACGACGAGGTTATACTTTGGCCGGGCACACCCCCCTCCATCCATCCATCCGTTCTCCAACCCCTCCGTTGGGGCCCTATTCCGGTTGTACTTCCGGTGATCGGTTCGCCTCGGCAGGCAGGTACGATTCGCGCAAGAAGCGGCACGGGCGATAGACTTTTAAGGCAATCCGTTGCGTGTGATAGCGTTTAACTGGTGTCAATCTCTAGGAAACTGTCTTATTCGCGGAGTGGTTCCCGGTTTGCGACACCGAGCCGGAGAGATACGAGCAATTATTTACACCGTGGACACACACGCGTCCACGTTTCCATTTTCTTTCTTTTTTGATCATATATCCTTGCTCCCTTCGTAGGGCCCCACGCGTCTCCCGAAGTTCGACGGACGTTCGAATGAAACAGCAATCGTGCACGACGGAACAACGAAAGAAAAAGAAAAACGATCGATCGGTCGTCAACGTCAGCGACAACGGTATCGTATACACGGGCCCCGCGTATCGTCGAATCGTGACTCGGGAAACTACGCATATACACCGGCGACTAGGGATTCTTTCACCCCCTCTATCGAACACGTTCTCCCACATACACCCCCTCCCCCCGTGTCTCTCCTGTCACGGCTGGTAAACACCTATATAAGTCCTATGGATAACGCAACGTGTTACAATTATACATTTAATAATAAACACCGTTTTATCGGTACTCTCTGTGTCGGGGTAAAGAAACCTTATTTTACGAAAAGAAACAGAGTTAATCGATATACCGCCTCACGGATTACCCAGGAAGCTGTTCAGGCGACTCTGATTCTGATAATACGTAGCGTCGCAGCTTTTACGTAACAGAACAAACACGCCGCGGGTCCCCCTGGATAATTTCTCTGTTGGATCGCGCGTCGCGTACATAATTCGCATCACTTGATTCTATGCATGGTTGTTTGTTTGTTTTTTCTTTCTTTACAAAATAGTTCGATAATAATGTTAAGCTCTTTCACACACTCCATTAACGGACGCCCTGCTGCGCGTGCGGTGAAGGGCTTCGCGCTGTACGGGGATATCGATCGAACGCGATCCAAGCGGCAGCAGCGAATATTAAATTGATCTGGGTGTTGTTTCATCAAGGCGTCCTCGCGATTTCGAATCGTTATTAACATACACATATATATATATATATATTAGACTATCCTAAGCGTTGCGTCGACAAGGAGGATCCCCCGCGTGGGTCGCGATCCCGTGTCCTCGCCGACACGTTTGGCCATAATTTCGTTTTCGCGTGACTATAATACGATGATGCCCGGGGGAGGGCGCGACTATAATCGGAATGGTGCACGTTGGTCGATCGGCGTTGGCTTTCCCTTCCGTTGGGTGGTCGGTGTCGTCGAGACGGATGTGTCCGAGGCGCCCGACGGTTTTCTCGAGAGCTTTAATGATGGCGGCAACGGCGTGCTCGATCCACTGGACGGTGTCCTCGTTCTGCGAACGCGTTGGAATTATCGTTAAAAACGTTGTCGATCCCCAACCACCGCGATATGATCCGTCACACGGTCGTTAACCCTTTCATTCCTACTTTGTTGTCGTATCGCTTCGTAATTTAAATTACGAAACCAAAATATTAGTGCCATGTATTTTTTCATGTATGTGAGTATATAATAGTTTCTCAGAATTCGGTTATTCTTTACTTTTTCATTCGGTTGTTTATTGATCAAAGGTAAGGCAAATTGGATTTTATTATATATAATAAAATTATACTGGGAATTGTTATATATAACTGTGGTAACAGCGAGAAAGTTGCCGAATGCAAAACAGCATTAGATTTCAAAATGTTAAAATATACTTGTGAAACAATTATTTGTTATGTAATATGTAGATAAAATATTTCTTTGGTCATTTTTAAATAATTTGAGAATGAAAGGGTTAAAATCGTGATCGGTCTTGTGACGAATCTCGATCGATCACGCGGAGACGCGCCAGTAGTTTGGGCGCGTTTTTCGCGTATACGGTGTTCGCGTGACCATCCATACACGGCACAAGCTACACACAACAAAACCCACAGAAAAAAACGCACACACAGTAAACCCAATCAAGACCGAAACGATGATTACCTATCAGGCTTTACCGCCGACGAGGTGTTAGTCGCTGAATTTGTACACATCGAACTGCTCCTGGTGTTAGAAAACAGACACGATGTAAATTGGATTATTCGACGCGTCCCAAGCGGTGAGGAATTAGTAGCAGTTTTAAATGACAAAGCTGAAGGGGATAATCTTGTGTGCACATTTGGACGCTTCGACGAAATTACCCGAATGATACTCGATGGTTTATTTCGTTTATCGAGGATCACGGATGATAGTTAATTACTTATTCATCGAAGCGTCGGCCCACCACAAAAGACTAAACGAAAGAAAGGTTCTACATGTTTACTGTCTGCGAGAGAAGTGCATAAAATAGAACAGACAGAAGAGGGACGGTGAACGTGTAACATGCGTGTCCCACACACGGTGCAGAGAAAAAGAAAAGTAGAAGCTAGCCTGTGTTAAGAGCAGAGGAAACAGTTCGGCCATACCCGGTGGAATCGGTAGAAACCGTCGAGTCGTTGCTTTGCATGGAATGGGTGGAAATATTGCTGGTCGTCGATTGCGGGGATTTAATATCCGTGCCCACGTACACGGGGATCCTCGAGCGGCTAAACCATCACCATATCCATATCGTCAATATAACAATGAACCGCGGAACGGATTTACACGCAACCCCGTTTGCGCGCATACGCGTCTCGTCTATAAATCGAACCCGTTTACGTACCGTGAACCGTGAACGAAAAAAGAAGAAAAAAAATTCGGACATAACTAAACGAACCAAAGCAATGGACCAAAATGAACGAATGAAAATGAGGGAGGGGAAATATAGGAAGAAGATGTAACTAGGTAGCACCTCCACCATTATCGAGCGTTGTACACTGAGCCCAACTACATAGAGGTAAATTGTAATGATCAGCTTTCGAGGCAACAATGGTTATATGATCGTTTCGATTCAGCCCGCATGATCGTGTACCAAAAGAGATTAAAGCGGGTAAAACCGATATCGTCGATTCTGCCGACGACGGGCTCGCGATAATCGTTAATTTAGGTTTACCTGATCGGTGTGCCGACACCAGTCAGGGTTGGAATGCTCGAAGCTCTATGGATTGTGCCAAACCTAAAAAAATGTTATTAACCAGATTTATGTTAATCGTCGTTATTACACCACGACAACGTGTGAGAACCTAGTTTGTGCGTTAATAATGCGTGTGGAAAACGGGCGACGGATGTTTCTAAATCACGAATGCTCCCCTAAACTATTCTTGACTCTGTTAAACAAAAGGGTAACAAGAGTGAACGGAAAAAAAATAAAAACAAATAAGGTAGGTAAAGGTATAACAGAATGCCTAGGAAAATTAAAAAAAAAAAAAAAAAAAAAGAATGTAAATCATCGTGCACGATCATCGATCCGTCTGATTAAGATACTATATATAACATTCCTCCGACGAGATGCGAATACGTCACGATCTTTTTAGTTAAATAATACTCTACCCACGTAGTACGATGCGACAAAAATTCATCATCAATATCTATGTTCAAGATGCAAGTTAGTCCTTGAGTATACATATACATATCTTTCAATTTGGTATCGTTTACTTCTCCGTTCAACACACGAGGAGGATCACGATATTTAATGTTAGACGTGTACGAACCTCGCTGGAACGCCACTGGCTGGACTAACTAGACCGGTGGGCGTTCGTGGACGTGAACTGGAACCGTTCACAGGCGTTCCCAGTCGTTTACCAGACACACTGTTGTGTCTGCTGGAGGTCGGTGTATTTCCAGTTGTGCTGACCGTAGTTCTGCGCGGTATGCGGCTCAGGTTGGTCGAATCATCTACGAATAATAGAATACGTGATCAGAGAAAAGGTTCCAAAGTATTGTTTAGAAAATATATATTAAAAAACTTTTTAAATACGCGCTGTTAAATGTATATATAAAAAATTGTCGATAGAAAATTAAATAATGTATACAAAAATATGGACTAAAAAATAAAAATAATTTTTGTAACTATCACAACATTCTTGGTCATATATGTGACTAAAAATAAACAATGTTGGTCCCCTTACCTGTGCTGTCGAGAGACTGCGTGGAACCGTAGCGACTCGGTGGTTTGCTACCCTGTCGGGAGGCGGGCCTGCTTCCGGGTCTACTGGTCGGTCTGGACGCTGGTCTTGACGCTGGTCTGCTCGATGGACGACTACCGCCTGTAACAAGATCCACATTACTATTCTGTTGGGGCAACTGGACCATTTGTCGGTTCAACCATTAATCCTTTACACCAAAGACTTTCTTACTTTCCGATATACTGTGCCCCTTTCGGAGGGGTCCAATCGAGTGCAAAAGGTTAATTATGTCTACCACCGATATTTTTTGGGAAGAGTTCCGTTAAACCGCGAAGAACCAAGTCCATCCGTTTGCAAGATCATACAAGATCAAACTAGAACCAAACTAGGATCATAGTATCACCATAGTGCCACACTAGGATCATAGTAGCACTATAGTAGTTTCAAACTAGGACCAAAGTAGGTTCTGGACCAATTCAGGTGAGATACTAGTTTGAATGCGTTAATCTTTCAAATGGTCTCTACTTAGTGTAAATCCATTTTCTGTTACATCGAACTTACACAACTTGGGGATCAGGTGGTTCAACTCTTTCGAGGGTCGGTTCAGGTGGATTGTACAGGGTGTTGAATGAAAGTGGAGAACACTTACCCGGCGTAATGGTACTTCTGTAAGGTGTGCTTGTCTTCCTGGCGGAGCCAATTCTGAACGAGCTCTCGTTGTCGCTGAGGCTGTCCGGTGTCCCAGCACTCAACGAAGAGCGCGAGGCTCGTGTCTGTCCCATGGGAACGCTTCGTGCGCTGCGTTCCCTCACCTACACGCGGACAGAAAATCTTGGTTCTGGTTAAATGTAACGACTGGTCGTCGAAACAAGGGAAAAAAAAAGAGTATATGCGTGTCCTACCAGAGCGGAGACTGGTGAGTATAGTGCAAACAAACAGACAGACAAACAGCGAGAGTCCGTTTCTGGTAACGGTCGACGCGCTAATGGTGCGCGTCGATGCGGTTCAGGTTGCGAACTGATACGCGTCGGGAATCGCGAAGCAGAAACAACGCGTTATCGATTATAATAACAAATTCGAAGAAACTTCTGTTTCTTTTTTTTTTTTTTTTCCTTTTTTTCAAGGTAAGTTTTGTCTGCCTCGCGATTTCGTCGACGATTGTTCGTGGTCTCGCGGTGCTGCTTGGTCGTTCGTTTACAACCTTTCAACGCCACCGATGCGAACTAGAAAACCGCGATCGATCGATCGTGGAAAGTACATATCAAATAAGAAAGAGAACGAACAAACAGAAATGAAAAACACCATCGTGGTCGAAGAGAGCGTTGTTTACGACTGAAAAACGTAAAGAAAAAAAAAAAAAGAAATGAAAGAAGAACAAATATGAAAGAAAAGAACAAAGATCTCATGCAAACTTACCAGAGGAAGTTGGGAGAGATAGAGTAGCTTATGGTGATTCGAGGTATCTCCGATCAACGCCACTATGCACGCACCAATACACAGCAATACAGGAGATCGTTATGCATAATATCGATACCAGTAGCACACACCGTATCCGCGGCACGCGATTGTTGCGATCGGTCCCGCGATTGAATCGTATATACAGGGTACGTCAATAAGAACTACTATCTAAAATAACTCATTACATTGAGTGGTATCAAAAAACGTTTTAACGAAGTTTCAATTTCAACATGTCAAGGTGACCTTCAGATTTTTCAAAGTCAATGCATTTCTTTTTAATACCATCATTTTGTTTAATTCGTCCGTCTATCGAGAACAACGTGGTATTAAAAAAAAAAGCAAAAAAGATTGATAAAACCACATTGATATCCCAAAAAAATAAGATATAATGAAATCAAATGGAATCCGTCCGATGCATCCCTTAAAATGCTACAGAATTAGTTTAAATGTTTTCTGATACAATCAACAGTTAACGAGCTATTTTAAATAGTAGTTTTTATTGACTCACCCTGTATATTTTGATTGGGAACGCGTCGGTGGGATAAACGTCTCGACCACCCTCGACAATCCCAGAGGGATGCGACTGAGCCTTCGATTCATGATCTCTACGAGAGCCTTCGATCCACGATCTTTCGAGAACATTCGATCCACGATTTCTACGAGAGCCTCGAGGGTATCGATCGTTCGACTGGAAGATCCTCGAGGGTGGTACCGATCGTTCGATTGGAAGAGCCTCGAGGGTGATACCGATCGTTCGATTGGACGAGCTACGAGAATCCCGGTTCGTTCTACGGGAAGGGGGAGATCGTTCAGAGGCATCCAATCAGTGTAAACGAAAAAATAACCCGGGAACTACTACGGAACTGAACGAAAATCGGTATATACACGACGAACAGGAGACGCGACGCATGCGATGTTTATCCTCAGACTGCGGATTTTTATGCTATATCCCCGTGTTTTCGTAACGTTATATTACAAAATCCAGAATCAGATGAAAGTTGATTCGATAGTTTATAAGCTACAAAATAAAATTAAGTATACATTGGTTTACCGTTTACGATTTTTCTTTCACTTGCATTTTATAGTGAGCGACGGAAATATTCATGCAATAAAATTGTCTGTGTCTTCTATATGTTATTAATTTATACGTCTACTATATGTTATTAATTTATGTTTAATTTTACTCGTATACAATAAAGACGTAATATTGAGAACTGATTCGCCACGAATGCATATAATCCGCAGTCCACTAATCCGTACGGATGCATCTATAACCGCTTCTTCCCCCACGATTTAAACTTTTAGGATACAATACACCGTATAAAACACCGGTGCGCGTCATTCCTAAAGCCATGTTCTCACGTGTGCAACGTCCGGTGGAAAACACACTCGAGTCCGCGGTGCTTCTTAAAAAAGACAGAGAGACTGGTCTTAACAAATTCGTCGCTGAAGCGGTTAAGTGCTTGAAACGTGTCCCGTGTCGTCGCGTTTCACAAGCGAGAAATTGGCTCACCAAGAAACCAGCAATTCGACAATATAACGCTTCTCAGGTGATAAATCGTGTCGTCATTAGAGTCGACAAATGGCCCGAGTTGAAAATGGTATGAAATCGTTTCTGAATGAACGCGTCTTTCGCACGGTGGACGTTCACTTTTGTGCGAAAGTGTGCTTAATGGGAATGAAACTGCGAATTGATGCGCCTGAAACGAATTGTATGTACTACCCACGAGCAAACTCGGTTTCCGCTAGAGGAAAAATGACGTAGGGGAAGGGCCTCCTACCAAGCGCCTACCTGTTGGTGCTTGGAATTACTGAAATTTATGCCAAATTAACATTCGATTTAATATTTATTTCAGTACCTGGAATAAATTTACCAAGTGGTAGAAGACTTTTCTTCTACGCCGCTTTTTCTCCTAGTGAAAATCGAGTTTGCTCGTGGATGTACAGTGGGGACCACACCAGTCGGTCTCGATCTAAGTCTACCAGGTTCTACCGCATGCATATGATCGAGTGAGTCTCATCAGCACCAAGCGATGCGACTGCAATCAGGGTATTTCTCGTTTCGCGGTAAAACCAAATGGCCGCGAACAAGGGCAAAACGACGGCGACAGCAGCAGCAGCAGCATCAGCGCGAAATAAATATCGAAACAGTCGATTCGTGGGGTACCGTGAGATCGTTACAGGATCATGATCGATCTTTGAAAATCATCATGTGACCAGTCATTCGCCGAGTTCCATCGGTTCGGTCGTACGATGCCGCGGAACGTGGTGTAAGCGCACTCGAGAAACAGAAAAACCAAAAAAAAAAAAAAAAAGAGAAGAAAAAACACACACGAGGAACAGAGAGAACTGATATAGAGGACGAAGATTAAAGGGTGAAACAATTAAAAAAGAACGCAAAACGGTGAGAAACACAACGGAAATAAGAAAACCAAAAAAAAAACACACAAAGATATTATTTGCTCGGGTTACACGCCCATGTGTCACAATCAACGACAGCAGAATTCAGAGAATAGAGTATTCTTATTTACCCAATGATAAGAGGGGGCGTGCATGTGGAGGGGATACGAGCACGGGAGGTCCTCCTTTTGCCTCAAACTCTCAAATATCGGCGTCAGCTGGCTCATAAACTCCTCCGCTACACCACAAACGAACTTAGTTTAGAGGAAAAATTGCACACACCACCGATTCTTCACAACCCGACAGTTTTCTGGTCGTGGACGCGACGGTGCTATAGAGGCTTCGAGCAACGAACTAACTTCATTGTAAAATGAAACAAAATTGTAAAATCAAACACCTAACTTCATTGCACAAGATCCATATTTATCTGTCTATATCCCATCATTTAAAAGGGGTAAATGTTGCTCGAAGCCTCCTCGTTCGCCACGTCGTGGACACAGAGCAATTAAGACGCGAGAGATCCAGTTCCTCAAGATCTCGTCGATGTCTCGAGGACCGACGATATCCACGAAGTACACAGAAACAGAGATAGATAGAGAAAGAGGAATAGACAAAGATTAAACATAGATCATAGTCTCGTGAAATCGCATCTCCTGAGGTGACTATCAGCCCCCGAGGCAAGACGCCAAGGGTTCGACTCACGGGCACGACCTTGACACTATTCGATGACGCATTTATCAGCGTGGCTATTTTTTTTTTTTTTTTTCTGGGGACTGAAGGGGTGTGTGATAGGGCTAGGCTGACAAACTGAAAAGGGAGGTGGTGGATACGGGCGCCGAAATAATCGAGGGGGTGGTAGCAGGGTGACTGAAGCGACTACCACGAGAGGTGCGTGAGGGGTTGAGAGCTCTAGGTGCGACGACTTGCTTCAACCGTCTCTAAGCTGACATGCTCGCATGCGGGGGTTTACAGAAAATATTTTGTGAACTCTTTGGCCGACTGTACATGTATATACATATGTACTTACCGTATCGTGGGGGGGGACTTCGATTGGGCGAGACCAGAGATAGAAAGAGAGAGAAGAACCGTAGGGGTCTACGGTACGTGCTATGTTGAAGATCGAGATTAAACTATTGTCTTTTGATAGATATCAGAGACGTTGCTCTGTTCGTAGGGCTTGTGAGTCGCCCTTTTAGAACTGATGATCAGAAAATTGCTTTCTTGGTGAGGGATTAATATCAGTGGCAAACTGTGAACATGCTATTGTGAAACTAGAATCATTTAATCTTGAATTTATTAACTTATTCATAACACTGTTCAAAAGGGAAAATAGCTCATAACTGTTAATTCGCGTTTCTGAAAGATCTTTACGAACTGAATACGAATCTGCAAACCGTTTTATCCCAGCACATTCAGTCTTTGGAAAAATAAATTTAATTAAAGAGAATTTCACATTTTTAACTTTGAAGGTGTGTTGTGCTTTTACTGGAATAGTTGTTCGGTTGTACACGAAATAATTCTTTGGGCAAACAGAATTATATAAATTGTTATATTATAGATATAAAGATCAATCAGAAACAGAAAACAGTTAAAATTTGTCGAACAGTGTAACACTTCATCGTCGTTAAGTACACAAAAGAAAGCAATTTCTTAGCAAAAGTTCAAAAAAGGGCTGCTTCCAAGTACCATTTAATCAAAGAACAACGGTTCCCATCGGTGCATCGATCGAGTTTCGAGGGCGGCTAATAAAAAGTAATCAACGAACGATTCGGCGGCGATCCAGTTTGCATCGTGTTCGATCCCTCCGTTTGAATCGGAGGTGACCAAAATCGAACCGCGACGAAAAGTAGTGATCAAGAGAGAGAAAGAGATAAACGTGTGTGCTCTGTCCCCTGGATGGATCGTGATCAAGGGCTGTCTATCATCACTACCTTGATCATGATCAATCAGGAAGGGACGAGTGATCTGGGTGACGTTACCTTGGTGATAGGTCCGGTGTTCGCGGATGACATTTGCGCGCGTTGGAGCGTCGACGTCGGGCTCGGCTTCGACTTGAACGCCGTCATTGTCTGGCTGACACCGTCCGCCAGTATGAATTGCTCTCGCAGCTCGATATTCGTTCTTCCCTTGGCTACAGTGGTGTGTTGCGTGCACGCAAGTTAAGAAGGAAGCCGTTACAGGACATATGTATGCCGAAATTTTAAAGGGAGGGGTGGGGGGCGAAACAACAGAGAGAAAGACAGAGATAGAGAAATGTATTTTTATACAGATAGAACAGATAGATAGAGGGCACGGAGATAGAGAGGAAAATAAAGATATATACGATAAATAGAGAGAGAGCGGATAATTAACGGGCAGCCGCGACAGGTAGAGATCGTTGTTGTTTTTTGTTAGTTCAGCAGAAAAATATATGGTACAAGTACAAATCAGAGCGATCGAAGGGTAGATAGTAAGAATGAAGCGTTATTGGGGTTTAGAATTTCGTCGGTGGGTATTCATGCGCGGTTTATTAACAGAGCGAAGAATCGAACGGTAAGCGTCGATTCGGTTTCGACACGGATGCGCAGAGAGATAGAGAGAAAGTAGGAGCCAGAACAAGAGTTGTAGAGGTAATAATAGCGTAGTAGTAAATAAAGTAGCAGCGATAGTACACAGCGATAGTTGTTTAGAGCGTATGCCAGCGGCGTACACGGTGTATATGTGTTCGTGTGCGAGTGTACGGCAGTGGTGGGTGGGGGAAAAAACAAAGAGAAAACAAAATAGTGTATTAGAGAACGTTTTGTCCGGTGAGAGTCGAAGGGCATACAAATAATGGAAGGATGTGCGAGAATAATAATGATAAAATTAAATGTATGTACGTCGTGATCAATTAAGAGTGTCGAAGAGAACCGCTTTGATTTGCTTTTATTTTGTGAATGTAGAAGAGACAGAGGTTACGAATGTAACGCGTGAAGTTGCGATTTATCGGCGCTGATTTTTCCCGTTAATTACGCTTGACGATGGGAAACGGTCGGGGATCGCATGCGAATAGTTGCGCTGACGTTGGAAATCGTTTAGATGGTCTTCGATACGTCGAATAATCGTGTATAAAATTCCCCATGTATTGAATTCCTCGCATATATAATTCCTCAAATATACAATTCTCGAAGTATAAAATTTCCGAATTATAAAATTCCAGAAATATAAAATTCCTGAAGTATTTACAATTTTTAAAGTATAAAATCCCTAAACTACTGAACTCTTCGAATACAGGACTCCCAAAGTTACAGAATTCCCTAATTATAGAACTTTCAAAGTACAGAAATTTGAAAGCACAGAAATCCAATACGAAATTTTCCGAATACCGAACTCCGCAACTGAGAATCTGAAGTCGACTTCCAATGACAGCGTTAAAACAAAAATGAATAAAACGCGAGGGACGCGGTGTTGATAAAAGGTACCTTAAATCAGTAAGGACGACGTCTACGAAATGAATGTCGTCGTTTCGCGAAATAATGAAAAGGGGAAGATGAATTAGAAGGTAATAATGACGCGAGAATCGAGCTAAGCGAACACACGGTCTGACACGTTGTTAGTGAGCACACGCGAAATTAGAACATCGTCTTGCATGCTATTTAACGCGCACCAAAAAACTGAACTCGTTGCGAGGAAGCAAACTTATGGCACACGAACAGATTACGTATCATGCAGGATATATATACCAAAACGTCGATTTCGTAGCCAGTACGGTCCTTGTTAATTACTTCCACAACCTTTTTTTTTCCACAGGTATATCGAAGGGTAATAAATCACCCACAGGGTAACAATGTTTTTAATTTCGTTCAGACGTACGGGCCACGAATGGCAATTTATTCCCATATAAATAAGATTCTCACCGAGCGGACACCAACCCTCATGTTGTTCCGGTTTGTTTGGGTCCGGTATCGGCATTAGAAAAACTTGACGAGTTAATCACGATATGAGGAGTTTAGTGATGGTCCATTTTACTCTTTTTTTTTTTCAGGTTTAGTAAAGTTATAAATTGAAATAGAAGGCATGCAATTATATTCCATGAACTTCGATGCGTATTCAAGTAATAGACGGTGAGATGATATATCGGATTAGGTAATGTAATATACGTTAACAAAGTTGTGCGTAGAGTAAAACGAAATGTTTCGAATGGAACTAGTAGATATGGATGACGATTGTGTTAACGAGAGGGATCAGGGATCGGCAGTGGGATGATCCAATTACCGTTAGTTATCTAATGATCAAGCGATACGAGTTTCCTAATGTACCCAAAATACTCTATTGGCTATGGTGGTCGAGCGAACGATTGCATTCCATTAAATTGATTAAAAATTTCTAAAAAAATTTCTAAACCTTCCAACAGAGATGGTAACAATTATCTCCAAGTATAATACTACATAGATTGCATTATGTTGCACCTGGAATGCAGCGGTTCGCTTGGTATTAGTACAAGAAAGCCACAAACGAGAGACCCTAGCGGTTACAGGTGAGATGTACAACGCGAGGCGTGGACCACCAGGTGTGATCAACGACATACACTACTCCTCCTCGTCTGATTATGCACACACGATGAGTTAAAAAGAGCGCTGATGTCGGGCAGAGCGCTCGGTTAATGATTGGATTAGTCACGCTCGCACAAAATCGTACCTCAGGAGCTGAGATCGTACACGTACACGTGGATATAATAGAAGGCGCCCAAATACGGAAAATATTCTGCGACGCCATAATGAAACATGAATGCTCGCGGGACACGAATAAATGAGGCGAAATGAATGAGTTGTTAAATGAACGCGAGAGTTACACGCGAATAATGAATGCGAGTAATGTCCTCCCGAGGCAGCGGGAAAGCGATTAGTCGAGTTCGATGCGCACACACCGGTTGGACAGGTCAATGGAGAACCAGGGCTTGAAAACAGTTATGATATCGATTTGGGATCTTGAAACAGTTACAAAGAACCTTTATCCGAATAACTTTTATGAAGCATCTACAGTTCAAACTATATGAGTTTTAGTTATGGTTCCTATATCAGTTCTGTAACCGTTATTTTTTAGGTTCTATATGAATTCCAAAACGGTTACGGAACTGATTTCCGTAGCAATTGTACAGAACTTTACAGTAAATGAAATCACAACGTATTACAGTTACAGCTATAGATTACTATGTATAACACCTTTATATAACAGTTTGGAACATTTATTTTCGGAACCGTTTCAAGCCCTGTGAAGAACACAAGACCAGAAAAACGGAACACGAAGGTGTAAAAGAAAGCGCGCTGGCGACCGTTAGTTGTGTTGTGTATGTTCAAACGCAAAAACCAATCGATTCAAATCCCACACGCGTGTCTAGTCGACGTAAAACAACATAAAACTCGGTTTAGCTGCCTCTTTGGATAGGGAGAAGGGAGAGTGGAGAGAGGGTTGAAATATTCGTTTCGAAATTCGCAGAACCGTTCGATCTGTGTCGCGTTCTGGGCCAGGAAGACGAGACGGAACGGTCGAAAAAATGTTCAAGAGAGCCGCGAGTGTCCGAATGGGAGGGATTCGTTCTCGAGTATTTTTACTCCCGTGGCATTCGAAGTCGAACTTATTAGTCTAAAAATCATCGATTCCGACGGTGGTATTCGACGGTAACAGAGCAAAGAGAAAGAGACTGAGAGATCATATGGAAAAAATACTCACCGCGGCAAGGATCATTCTTTAACAAAAATTCGTCCAGGGCTACCCATCCACCGCCGACTCGTACCATCACGGTGGATCGTAGGATTCGAACCAATCGTAGTTTCTGACTGTCGCCGAACTACGATTATAAATAACAACAATGGCGTCAGAATGGTTTGCAGATCGTTAAATTAAGGGGGTATTTCTAGTGTAGCCGGTGAACAAGAATCGATTTTTTTTCTTGCATTCTTTCTTATAGTTTTAACATTGAATTTCGTATAAAGATATACGCAAAATCAGAGCTTCCTAGGTTCGACAGTTTTCTGTAAATTACTTTCTAATCACGTTGAAAACGACCGTGTGCACTAGAATACCCCTTTAAGGGACCTTAAAGGAAATTTCTTCCGTACCCTGTATTTTCCTTCACCGACTTGGAATACTCGGAACTTCTGACGACAAGTGCAGAGCATCACGAGTCGTTTCACTTCGTCGTGGATCTTGTCGGTGTCGTTGTACGTCCTGCGTTCCTCCCAGTCCGGTCTCAGCGCGGCTATGAACTCTTTCCAGTCGATCAATCCCTCGCCGTGGCGATCGAACAGATCCGCGACTGCTCCCATCTCTAGCCGTGATGTCTCGAATTCTTTGGAAAGAAAATACAGTTAATGAAAATTCGTTCACTTCAGAAGTGTGTATCGAATGATAGTAAGAAGCTATACTGACTGGTGTTCATGATTCCTTGAATGAAGTCCTCGCGAGGAATCAGACCGTCGTTGTTCTTGTCCATCTTTCTGAATAGGTCCGTCAGTCTGGACTTCTTGTGGTTCATGAATTTCAAGAACTGAAATAAACAGTAAAAAAATAAGTAGATACTATAGATAAAAAACAAGTTAAATAAATAGTAGAATCATTAATGTATTGAAATTTTCATTCTGCTCACCCTCTTGCGCCAATCCTCCCAGCTGAAGTTCGCGACACGGTCCAATTCCTGAATGTAATTGTACTTGTCCTGGAGTCGACGTTGTCGTTCCCAGGCCAACATCCATACGTGCCTCCATCTGTCCCATAGAAGCTTCACCCTCGGGCTACGGAACTCCGGTTCAGCGCCTTTGCTGTGTACACGGCACCAAACAACAAAAGATTAACACCTTCCCCCAAAAGACTCAATAAACCAGGTAAACGAAGCATGAGAAGCAAAGAAAGCAAAATGTGGAACGTGTTCGAAAGAATCACCGATCCATGGCAATGTAATTCTCTGTGATTAAATACCGACACCAGAAACGAAAGAAGAAACACTGAATAATATATGTTCAATCGATGCTAAACAATGAGAATCGAAAAGGACAGAGACGAAGAAGAAAGATAACTCTAATGTTGACCAAAACACACAACCGATCGAACTGCAAAGAAAGTCTAAAATAAAATGAGGAAATTGTTACGGGTTAAAAGCAGAGCATTTTGGGGCGGCGAACAGAGAATTTGGAAGGATTGGGTTTGACGAACCTTCCTTTAGGTGGGAAGCGTGGGCCGATGTGCGGCAATGAATCTGGCGTTCTCTCACGGCCCGGGCTGGCTCGGCTAAACAGGAACATGCGTCACATCACTCGAGACACTTCTACCAGACACACCGCGACGGAATTCGCGGTTATTTTTTTACTGCACCGATCACCGTGTCCCAATTCGGCGATCGATCCTTCGGAGGTCCTTACGAGACGAGCAAACGGGGAAAAAGGGGGGCGGAGAATAGGCCTCTGCTGGATACTTAATCGAAACTACACTTCTTTCGACATAAATTATATGGTTTTTTGGTGGACAGGCCTGTTCTCCCTACTTAGTGCAGGGTGGTCACTGTATTCGTTACATGAAGCTTGTAATTATGTTCGCTTCTTGAGGCGATATGATCCTCACGGTGATTGAACTAAACAGCTCGATCCTATTTCCCTGTGAGATAAACTGCAATTTGTCTGACCAGAAACAACCTCTGTAGTCTGCCAGCAGTGTCTGGCCACATACGGTCCCATTTCACTGTGAATACTACTCTCGAGATGTGCAGATGGCCTGATTATATCGCTTAAATTTCCTTTTATCTAATACAAGGTCTACATTATGTTTCTATTTTCAGTACGTAAAGCCGCATATTTATAATGCAATCAGTTTGCACTATCAACCTGGCCTTAACTGTACAAATGTAAATTCTAACAAGCCTCTACTCTTAAATTTACATTTTTCAAGTTGTGCGACTATCAACGCCTAGTAGCAAAATATTTATTTATTTATTTCTGTATCCCTTAATTTAATAAAAGCTCCTTGTAACGACTCAGCGAAGTATCCTGCACAGTACACGCCTCGGACGCGCTCCAAGTGTCCTTTAAACCTCGTGTCCAAAGTTTACTCTACCATGCTGCCTACGAATGCACATTCCGTTTATCGTTTTCAAAAATACCGATATTCCGTCATAAAATCAGACTTCAACGAAGCGTTCGAAATCGACAGAACAGGCGAAGGAGACCAGAGCAGTCTCGTACGACAACACGCACCTTTCTTGTCTCCCGTTCCAGTTGTCCTCATGATTGATCTTTATCAAAGAACTTCTATCACGCAGCAAAGTAAAATAAAAAAGGAGCTAACGTAGACAAATCAAACGCCGCATGCAAATCAAGTTCTTCCAAGAACGGCAAAGCATCAAAAAAGTCAAATGAGGGGGAGATGGGAAAAAAAATGTGAGAATACGGCCCCGAATAGGTAAACCGGAAATTCGAGAAGCAAGTACAATATGCGTTCTTGGCTAGCGATTCCGTCTACCTCTCGGGGGAAACGATGATTCTGGAGGGACGAGCGCGATCCTTGGCGGCCCCGGTTCGCGAGATATCTTTTTGCTAAAAGAAAATTGGGACCGGGAATCGAAACGATAGAGAATGTGAACGTACGTCGGCGCGGGTGACTTAGCCTTCGTTATCTTCTTCGTGTCTTTCACTTGTTTAATCTGTCTGGCCTTGCAGACACGATCGACGTCGTTCTGTCTGCGACTGGTGTTTTCCATGAACTCTCGGTGATCCGCGATCAACATCTCCAACGTGGGTTTGTCATCTGGTAATGGTTCCGCTTCGAGGGCGTTCAGCGTGTTCTCCAGTCCCTCTAGCCACGAGAGCAGCTCCTCCAGAAGGTTATCGAGGTCCTAGAAGGTAAGTAATAATCGGTCTCTGTACTGAACATCATTGTTATGGAACGAATACTTCAAAGTAGGGCATTTTTTATATGAGACATTATTTAAATAACGATGAGTATAAAAGTTACTTTATTCGTTATTTGAAATTCGAATAAAAACAGTAATTAATTCGAGAAAAAGAAATTAATTCGATGAGAATTATTCTATGAATAAAGATACTTATTCGAAACGTTATTCGAAATTTTGTATAAATAAAAATTTTGTCTAACTCTGGAATGGTTGTAATCAATGTCAGTTTATACCTGAAGTCCCCGCATATGGTTCTCCAATCTCTGATTTCTCTGCTGTGCCCAAGTGGCCACCTCCTCCCATCTCGACTGAATGATCGTGATCCAATGTTTGATAACCAGCACCCCGTCTGGATGAGCTTTCCCGAGAATCGAGTGTGCAAGCTCCAATGTTTGATCCTTCTCGGTCTCCTTGGTGCGCAATTCTCTGAGGAACTTCTCGTGTTCCATCAGCTGATTCCTGCTCTCCTGTTCGTCCTCGGGCAGCTGTCCAGCGAACCTGAGCTTCATTTCCGCGTCACTCAGCCACTCGAGAAGCACGTGGACCGCCTTGTGCAGTCGTTCCGCTTCTCTGAGCGCGTCCTCGAGGCGATCGGTCTTCCTGGTGCACAACCGCGACACCGTGTTCCATAAATCGTTCAATTCGGTCAGCTGTGAACCGATGGCGGACGCGTCGTCGGGCGTCGCTTTGCCGAGAAGCTCACGGCCGGTTCTGATCACGGACTCCATCTGCGAGGCACGGGATTCCAGGTCTTTCTCGAAGGTCTTGTGCTGTTCCACCAGGTTCACCACGGTGTCCAGATCACCGTGCAACGGTCCAGTGTTTGCCAGCTGTTTCTCCGACTTGCTGAGCCACTCCAACAACGCTTGAATAGCGTCCTTGAATTGTCCGGAGAACAGCAAAGCTTCCTCGAGCTTTCTCTGTCTGTCCACACATTTCCCACAAACGGTGGTCCATTTGTTCTTGAGTTCGTTCAGAAGTTCCTTCAGTGCGAACTCGTCGGTTTTCGGAGCCTTGTCCTTTAACGACTTGCCGTTCTTCATGGTGACGTCGTAGGCGCCCTGTTTAGCGCTCAAAGCCTTCTGTAGTTCCCGATGTTTGTTCAGTCGAGCCTTTATCTTCTCAGGATCGTTACCACCTAGTCCACCATCCACAGCGACCTCGTCTAAAGTCCTTTCCGTCTCGTCCAACCAGTTCATCAGGTTGGACCAGGCATCGTGGAACTTGCTGCACGCTTATCAGCAGATTCTTTATCAGAATGACGTCCTGTTTCTGGGAGAAGTACTTCAAATGCGTCCCTTTCTTGTCGAGGTTCAACATTGTCTCGCGGTGAACACTGACATCCTTTTGGAAGGACTTGTGTTCCTCTATCTGACCAAGTATAGTCTCCATCACCCTCGACACCGGTTTCAGATTCGTTAGAATCTTCTCCGCATTGGTCAGCCAATCAACGAACGCCTGGAGGGCATCGTGGAACTCCGTGGCCTCTTTCAGGGCTATTTCTAACTTGATTTTCTTGTCGCTAGCTCGGGCCGTGACGTTGTCCCATCGTTGCTTCAACGTCCTCAGATTGTGATTCAGTCCACCGGCGCTGCTCGTGTCCGCGCGTTTCAGGTACTCCTGTCCTTGCTGAAGAACCGTCTCCACTTTAGGCCTGTTCTGTTCTAATTCGTTGTACACCTCCATGAAACGTTCGAGCTGTTCCGAGGCGGTTTCCGGCAGTCCTCCGACGGGTTTCGACGCCACGATGGTGTTATCCACGTCGCCCAGCCAGGACAGGAGATCCTGGATCTCTGCTGTGAAGGATTGCGCCTCTCTGAGAGCGTCCTCGAGTTCACGTTGTCGATCTGCGGCTCGTTGAAGCAGATCGCGCCATCGACGGTTCAATGTGCCCAATTTTTCGGCTGTGGTTGACGCCTCAGCAGTTCCCTTGCCGTCCTCTATCAACTGTCTGCCAGCGTCGTTCAGTGTGTCGACGCTCGTCTGATGAGCCTGTATATCGTTAACCAGAACCTTCAGCTTAGCCAGTTCCACCTCGATCACCTGTGGATCGCCAGCCACCGCCTTCAGGTTGTCGAGGGTGTCGTCCGTCTTCTCGATCCAGACGAGAAGCTCGTCCAGGGCGTGCTGGAATTGTCCAAGACGTAGCAGAGCGTTCTCCAGAAGTCGCTGTCTCTCGACGACGCCCCTCAACAGACCGTCCCACCTCTTGTTCACCGCGCCTAATGGTTCTTTGATGGCTGCCGCTTGCTCCGAGGATGTTCTTTCCGTTAGTTCAGCTGCTTGCCTGGAAGATCGAGAAAACGTTATAGGATAATCCATGTGGGCTCCCTGCCGGCCAAAACCGTACGCGTCGATGTAAGGAAAGCGTACACCATGAGGAATGTTTGTAAATAACAGGTACATACGACAACCTTGGTTAGGCTCGTACGTTTATGTCGATGTTTTTAGTCAGTGTGAAACAACACAAGGGTCGACGTATATCTACGGGAGAGGAAATATACTAAGAACCATGTATCGAAGGGAAATGTTAGCTGCTTGAGGAGACTGCCCTTCCCACTTTTTAGTGTTTACCGTTTATACAGGGTGAGTCATTTAACTGTAACCGTTACAATTACTCGTAAACTATTTGTATAAAAAAATGTTTCAAGTAGAAGAATTCGATATCGATAACTTGAACTTGTGTCACTCGCTCCCATTGATTGCCTGTGCACTTGTATTGAATGTACTGGACAGCATTTTGAGCATTACTTGCGTTAAAGATAATTAAAGAATATCTCGGTAATTATTAGTTTTTGAACCCGTATACCTTAATAGTTTTTTACTCGACATTTAGTATTCTGTCAAGTCGTAAGGTCGAATATTACACAAGATAACTTTTGTATCTCGACAAAAAACCGGAACATCGAAAAACTAATTATTACATTATATGCCCTGTTCGATATCGAACACCTTTCGGTTAAAACTTTTTTTTTATGCAACGTGTAGTTATGAGTAAGTTTAGGTGGTATAGTTAAGTGGCTCAACCTGTATATACAGGGTGTACCAACAAGATGAGTACCCCAGATTGATTCGAAGGGATAATGTTTTAGCATTAAATTTTTGGTACAAAAGTTTCAGGGTTCAAAAAGAGGCGCCTGATGGTGACCTTGGTCACGATATACGGATTCAATGTAGAGGTCAACTCAAAAATAGGAATTCCTATTTTTAGCACCAGAAGTGGACAGAACGGTTATTTGTTCACATATCTGAACGTAACATTTTATGTTCTTTCTGTTTCTGGTAGTAAACACGGGGATTTCCGTTTAAAAAAAAATCGAATAGACCTCAAAATGACGTCTGAAGTCACCATCAGACGCCTCTTTCTAAACCCTATAACTTCTGTATCAAACCTTTTTAGCTGAAAACTTCATCTTTACATTGGTGGGATATCACCTCTACCCCTGGATCTCCAACAACCATCATTTTCCACCCTCATAATTCCAATCTGATTATGATAGGAAAACCGCCGTGACATATTCCATTCTCGAGGCCCTGGTGACTAAAATGTACCTACGATGTGTGGTTGATGTAAGTAGAACAGGCACATGTCACGAGCCAGGCACAGACACAAGGCAGGCAAAGTACAACGAACGTTCGACAGGTATATAAATACGCGTTTTACAACAACTCCAACCAGGAGAAAGTTAAAGGGATTCATTCGACCGCAACTGAGGTATTACAACTGTTACGGGGCATTAACGAGATTAAGGGGCCATACTCGGACGACACTGAGGATCACAGGGGGCAGGGTGTATATTACGTACTCCATCTGATCGTATCAAGAATAAATTGTAAGCCATGCTCTAACTACAGCTACAACACAGAGAGAGGGTTGACTTGCCTGGTCAGACTCCTATGCGTTCAGCAATCGGCGCGGAAAAAACAAAAGTTCGGATTAGAATCTCATTGCTCGCTCAGAAGAGTAGAAGATATGTGTTTTCTCGCTATTTGTTATCGCACCGAACGAAAAACCTCACATATGGTAGAGGACAAGTATACATATAGAGACACAAATGTGGACAATTTTTCGGGGTGGGTGGTTGCGCTATTGGTGGTTGCGTACAATTAACACGAGAGTCGTATATTCGAGAAAATAACGGCAACGGAACCGGAGATCGAAGAGAACCGTGGTTACCTGTTCAGAGCCTCGACCTTGACCATGTGAGGATCAACTTCGGCCTTGAAATTGGCCAACTGTTTGATCTGTTTCTTAACTTCGTCGATGTCGCTGCCCAACGGTCCCATACGGGCGAACTTGTCCTCGGCCTCCTGCAAGAACTCCACAAGATTCTGCAACGTCTCGTGGAACTCCATCGCCTTCTCCATCGCATCGATCAGATTCTCCTCCCGTCTGGCGTACAAAGCTGTTACATTGTCCCACGCCTGGTCCAGGTCCTCGATGTGTTTCCTGACCTCCGGTTTGTCTGGTTCACCGCACAGACCCATCAACTCGTGACCAGAGGCACGGACCTGTTCAACGTCCGGTTTCGTCTGGTCGATTTCGTGTCTGATCTCCTGCAGAGCGACCTGTTGCTGTTGTATCGCGGCTGGTTGAGCAGCTGGGGGTGCCTGGCCCGCCAGAGCATCCTGTAGTTCCCTCAAGGTGGACATCACGCCGTTCAGCTCGGACCAGAATTTCTCGGCGATGGATAGAGCATCGTCCAGGGTGTGACCACGCTCGTTGGTCGCCTTCTGCACGTCGCTCCATAATTTATTCAACTTCTCCAGCTTCCGTTTGATGTCCTTCACGGCTGGATCTGCCCTGTTGCCGGCTTTACTGATCACATCGTCGGCAGCTCTCCGAACGGCCGCGTACGCCTCGGATCTATGAGCGAGCTCGTCGACCAGGGCCGTGTTCTCCTCCATCTGATCACGCAAACGAGGCGGATGAGCGCTGATTGGTTCTGCGCCGTTCACCTGATCCGCCGTGGAGGACAGGGCGCGCAGCATACCCTCCAGTTTGTCCGAGAACTGAGATGATTCTTGGAGCGCCTGTTCGAGAGTCTGTTGTCGACTTCGAAGCTCGGCTCTGAGTGCGGCATACCTGGCGGTGTCTGCCTCCAATATATCCTGTATCTTGATACCTTCTTCCTCGTTGCAGAGCTTCAACAGAGCCTCACCAGTCTTGTTCAGTTTTTCTACAAGAGGCCTGTGCTCGTTGATACTCTGCATGAGAAGCTCGTTCTTGTCCTGTTGGGCGGCGATTAGATCGGGTCTCAACGCGGGCATGGGCAACATGGCGACCTGGTGTTCGGCCTCCTCGAGCCAGCTGACCAAACCTATGTGAGTGTCGCGCAAGTGTTCGGCCAACGGCAATGCTTGCTCCAAAGCGCCAAGTCTGTCCGCGGATAGACCAGAGACGATCTCCATGGTCTCTCGGAGATCCTCCATCTTTTCACGGATGGTCGAGGTGTCCTCGTGCTGGCCGTTCTCGCGGATCACCTTCTTCGCGGTCGATATCACGTCCCTGACGCGACCCTTCTGACTGGATATATCGTCGTTCAATGCTTTATGTTCTTTCAGCTGTACCCTGATGATTTCCGGTTCGCTGCTCGGCGGCTCGGCTTCGCGTAACTGGTTGTCGACCTCACGGAACCATTCCAGGAGGTCATCAATATCGCCAATGACCTCTAAAGATCGTTGTTTGCTAAGCTGAATCCTCTCCGCCTTTCGCTGAATCTGTTCCGCGATCGCGTCGAACCGCCTGTTGTCTCTGGTGACTAAACCTTCTATGGTGGCTGCTCCCTCGCCGGGGGACAGTTGAGACAGCTGTGGTCCAACCGCGTTGATCTTGTCCAAGACCGGTCTGTACTCTGATATCTCCATTTCTAGTCTGACGATTTCATCCTCGCGGGGTTCCGCTGATTGCAGAGCGGATTCCGCGGCCTGCATCCAGTCCATCAGTCTGTTATGATTGTCATGGAACTGTTGGACCAATGGCAGGGATTCTTGGGCGTGTTTCAAGAGGTCGGAACCGCGACTAACTAGATCGTTGAATCGTCGTTGCAGGGAGTCGAGCTTGTCCTTCAGCTGAAGAGCCTCGTCGCTGGAAATGTGTTTCATCAGCTCCAAGCCAGCGTCGGTGGTGCTGTCCACTTCGGTCTGTCGTGTGGAGACTTCTTCGGTGAGATCGGCTAGATCTTCCATTTGCTGGAGAAGCTTCTCGGTATGAACAGCCAGGATCCGGTATTTCGATAACCTGATCTCCATGCCCTCCATCCAGGCCTGGAGTTCCTGGTAGCTGAGAACCAAATGCCGCAAACCCTGCCTCGATCTCTGTAGCAGAGTACCGAGGGCCTCTGATCGCTCGACTAGAGCGGCGTATCTGTCAGCGGCGTCCTGCAGTTTATCGGCTAAAGTCGCGGCTTCGTCCTCGCCGACGAGGGCCATCAATTGACTGGCGATCTCTGTGAGCTCGCTGAAATCGGGTTTCCTAGACAGGATGTCTTCGTGAAGGGCGTCGTGTTCAGCGACACGTTGTTGAATCTTCTCCTCGTCTGTGGGTACCAATTCCATATCTCTGACACGTTTCTCGGTCTTGTCCAACCAGATCGCCAAAGGTATCAGTTTATCCTGGAACTGTTTCGCCACTCCCATGGCCTGTTCCAGGGCGTCCATCCTTTCGGCGGCACTCTCTGTCAGGTTGTCGAATCGACCTACGAGTTCCTTCAACTGTTTCTCAATCATCTTCCTCTCCTTAGGGTCAGCTCCTGCCGCTACTTCCTGGCCCATGTTGTACAAGGACGACATCGAGTTCTGTCGGTCCATCAGCATCTTCTTCAGGAACTTCTGTTCCTGTAACTGCGCCTTGACCACCTTGTAGTCCGAAGACGGTGATTTCTGGTTGGACACCATCTCCTCCGTGTCCGTGAGCCATTTCTCCAGACCGTCCAGGGCTTCTTGGAATTTTCCTGATTGAAGGAGCCCCACGTCCAACCTCCTGTCCCGTTCGTTCAGTCGATCCTTCAGATCGTTCCATCTCTCGTTCATTTTGTCAACGTCTTTTTCAATGTTGCCGGTGTTAACGTCGCGACCCGCGGTTTGTATCAATGCCTGGCCAAAAAGGTTGCAGTCATCGACAGCACGGGCCAGGGGTTCGATTTTCTTGAGCTTCAGAAGCCTGAAGTCCTCCTGCTGCGCCTTTATAGACTCCACCTCGGAACCGACAGGTTTGAACCTTCTGAAGTGATCGTTCGCCTCGTCGATTTCGGTCATGACGTTCACATGCGCTTGGTAGAATTCCTGCAGTTTGTCCAGGGTACTGGTTAGCTCGTCGTGGCGATCGCGTGAACGATCATCGAGCTTGCCGATTTGTCGTTTCAAGCCGGCTACTTGTTCCCTTGTCGCTGCAGCGTCAGCCGCGAACCCGTAATCGACCAGACGTTCTCCAAGATTTTCTAGATCGGTAACCTCCTCGTACAGCCTGTTCACTTTGGTGATAACCTTGCTCGTTTCCTCGATCTGAGATCGCACGATCTTGATTTCTCTGCCAGGTGCTTTCATGGAGTCCAGTTCTTTCTCGAGACTGGAGACTTGTTGACCGATAGATTTCGCATGGTCGTTGAACTGTGCTACTGCTGTGGCTGCACTCTGCAATTCGTTGCATCTATCGTCCAATTTTGCTTGCAAATCGTTTATTCGATCCGTCAGATTGTCCACTTCATCCTGCAAGTGCGTCGCATCGACACCCTGTTCTCCAGCTTTGTTCGCCAAGTCATTGGCCTGCTGTTTCACGCATTGCAAGGGTTTCTTCAGATTTGTCGTTTCTTCTCGTAAACTCTGAAACGCGATACAATGTATAAGTTAACATAACATACGATCGAATCTTGTTTGCGTCGTGAGACGCCAGCTTGTCCTCGCAACGCTGCAAGCCGTGTCGCAGGTCCCGCAGATTCTCGTTGAAGTCCATCAAATGTCGTGCAGTGTCCTCCAATGATTGTGTTCTTGTCAATAGATCTAAGAACACCAATTCATTTAATTATCAGTGTATCAATAAAAACAGTCAGAAATCTTACGAATCAAGTACTTACCGTTGTTCAATTTGTCCCATCTGGTCTTCATTGCGCCAAGCTCATTCTTGACGTTCTGCTTGTCAATGTCGCACGCACCAAGGAAGGTCTCTCCGAGTGTCTTGTTGTTCTCGAATTCACCGGAATGTTTCCAAACTTCGTTTCTGAACGAGGAAAGTTCCTTCAGCTGTTTCTCGATGTCTTTGCGCTTGAAAGAGGCCGGTTTCAGACATTCGAGTCGATCTTCAGCCTGCCTAAGCCATGGCAAGAACGCATCCTGCGCTTTGTAGTACTTCTTGCAGTGTTCCGCGCAAGTCTGTAGCTTCGTGTGCCTGTCGAGGATATCCTTCTTCAAACGATCCCATTGCGACTGCATCTTGTCCAAATCGCGTTGCAAAGATCTGTTCTCGACTTTCTGGGATCGAGTGATCATGTCACGACCTTTGTTCAAAAGCATGATGACCTCGTGTTCTTTGCCCATCACGTTTCTATATATAGGCTACGAAAGGCAAAAGTTCCGACAATCAAAGTATCGAAGAGACAGGTGTAACAATAATTCTGAAATAGATTAATAAATGCTGTTCTTACCTCATGGTGATCAAGCTGCTGTTGCAAGACATCTCGATCAGCGGACACCAACAGTTTCTCGGACATGTTTCCAAGTTCATCGGCAAGCCAGCCCAACGTTTTAGTGCAAGACGCTTCGAATTGTCTTCCGTCTCTCAAGTTACCCTCTATCTCAGCCTTCTTGTGGTCCAACTTCTTCTGAAGATTGTTGTACATTCTACCAACAGCGGCCAATTTTCCATGGATCTCGGATTTGGAGGCTGGATCGCTGAGAACTTCGCAGAGCTGTTCACCGGCTGCTTCGGCATCAGCCAACAAAGGCCTTTGTCCCTCCAATTGTCTTTCAAGATTCTCGATCTTCCGCAGTTGATCCTCTGGATCCTTTTCAAGGGTCAATTCGTCCAGATTGTCAGAGATACCTTGTAGAGCGTCACGCAAACGATTTAGACTCGCGTCGAATTCGCGGCTGGTGTCGACCGCATCGCCCAAGCTCTGCGCCCTCTCGTCGAGTCTGGCCAACTGATCGGACCATTTGTCCAGAATCGATTTCAATTTCATGCTGGTTCTCTGCCCGTCTGCGGAATCAGTTCCCACCACGGCAAGAATATTTTCACCAACTTGGACGAGGTGGTCCAACTGAGGTTGTTGAGTGCGGAATTCTTCTCGCAAAACCTGAACCTGTTGCACTTGGCTCGCGACCATTCTGGGATCGGCTGAGATCGGACCCAGCGCGCCCAACATTCTTTCTTTCGATCCAAGCCAAGAGACCAGGCCCTCTGATGTATCGTAGAAGTCTTTCACGTCGTCCAGGAACTTTATCCTGTCCTTGCAACGATCACTGAACGACTTCCATCTGCTGGTTACATTTTCCATTTCATCGTTTAGCCTGTCTACACCATCTGCACCCTTCTTGCGTCTGACCAGATCACGGACTTGAGTTCTTGTGGTGTCCAGCAACGACTGTTTTTCATACATCTCTTCGATGACCGCCTTGATTTGCTTGGCAGTCTTATCCGCTTCTTCTTTGGTGCTTGGCATCGTCTCTTTCGGTATCTGTCGCTTGATCTGATCAATTAAAAAGAAAAATTTTGATATACAGGTACAAGATTCTTGCAACGAATAAAAAACAGGGAATGACTGATAGTCACCTTCTCCAGAAACTGAGACAGGGTCTTCAAGTTGTCCACGTGTCTCCTCAGCTCATCCTTCACGTTGTCCAGTTCCGTTTGGCGATCAGTCAACCGAACGCCAAGCAGGCCGTATCTATTGTTGATCTCGGAAAGCTGTTGTTGGACAGGCGACAGGTCCTCGAGGTGAAAACCGTCCTGACTGGAGCGACGACTACTGAACCCGCTGCTACCACCTGGGGAGACCGGACTTTGAGCAGCATACAATTTAGCGGGAGATGGTGAGCGACCGTCTTGTGACATTCGGCGTACTACAAAAAAAAAATGGTGTGTGTTGAGCGAACGATGACAGTGATGAAATAGAAGTGATCGCGGAGGAACGATAGACGGGATCGTCAACAATTTGAGCCGGGTGCGATTCAAGTTGGAATCAAGTGTTATAATCATGAACGGTAAAGAAACTTAAGACGTCGCTCTGGTGATTTCAACGTGTAGCAATATACCATGATTCTTCGACGAGTTAACTGCGTGACTATCACGCTAAACAATCTTTGGTGATTCCAATGCGTGATGAAGCTAGTATGATCAGGCTCAAAGTGTTAAGAAAGTGCTATTAAGCAAGTAGGCAACCACGACAGGTACGATTATAAGAGAACAGAAGTGACTAATGCATACCTGGTCTCTTGGTTGGACTAGTGCTGCCACGACGGCGAGTTGGACTCTCAGTGCGTTCCTTCAGCAAGCCATCGTAAGCGATTCCAAGATCGTTGACCTTATCCACAGTGTTACCGTAATCGCGATATTCTTTCTGAATAGGTTTTAGCTCATCAACCTGTCGCTTCAACTTCTCCAAGTCGACAGCCACAGGTTCGAGGGTCTGAACCTTGTTTTCCGTTCTTGTCAGCCAATCGATAACCTGATCGCGAAGCTTCTCGTACGCAGAAAGCTGTTCCGCTCTGGACTTGCTGAGCCGTTGTTTCTCGTCGATCAGATTGTTCACTTCCTTCCATTGAGTCTCGAGAGCTTTGATCTTGTCTCTGATAGGTGCGACATCCGTGACGTCTTTCTTCGAAATCAAGGTCTTCCCATTGCGTATTAGATCTTCGAAGTTGGCACGTTGATCCTCCCGTTTGTCCATCAAATTCGCCATTTTAGTCTCGTACTCGGCAACGTCCAATTTGCTCAAGTCCCTCGACTCAAGAGCCTCGATTATATGAGCATACCAGCTGTCGAACTTTGAGGTCTCCAGCAAGAAGTCGCCGAGAGCTTGGCCGATTTCATCGAGGAATTCACCTCTGCGAAGAGACTTGTCCATCAACTTCTCGAACCTGCCCTGGACGTCTTTCAGTTTGCTCTCTATATGCTTCGCGATCTTTGCGTTGCTTGAATTCGTAAGCAGATCCCTTGCACTGGACGCAACCGCTTCTACGCTCAGACGATGGCTGTCCAAATCTGCCTGCAGGAGACGTTGGTCCCTCTGCTGCTCTTCCAGGCGTTCCTTCTGCAAGCTTGCTGGTCGTTGGATGTTCCTGTAAACAGACAACAATTCGTGTACATTTATTGCCAGCTAGATTCTTCGACTGTATGACTTTGGATCGATACTTACTTGAACTGACTCTCGATATTGTTCAACCAAAGCACTAAATTATCCAATGCATCCTGTACACCCTGACTACGCACCAAAGCTGCGTCCAGTTCTTGACACTTCTCGGCAATTGCGTTCGTCAGCTGTCTATACTTGTCCTCTAAAGCTCTGGCAGGCTCTTCGAGTTCGTCGACCTCCTTCGGTGTCAGCTGTCCATCAAGGGACCTCAGGAGAGCGTCAACGGTGACCTTGACGTTCTCCACTAAACGTTCATTCGCAAGCATGTCGTTGTTCAATGCCTTTGCCCTGCTCAACTGTTCCTCCACCTGTTTCGGTTCGGCTGCGATCGCCTCGGAGATGGCTCTGTGAACCTTGGGCTCGACTTCCTTCAACCACCTCCTGGCTTTCTCCAATGACTCACGATAGTCCCTCTGCCTTCCCCCAACTCCAGACAGTTTGTCGGACAAAAGGTTGGCTCTGGACAGCAGATCTTTGTACTGAGCAGTGACTATCGAGACTTCGCCTCTCACTGGAGAGTCTTGACTGGACATTGGCTCCTTGTGAGACAACCTCTGGGGCAAACTGGTGCGGAACTCGTTCAGTACGTGCAAGAACTCTTTGCTCTCGTCGACGAACTTCTGCGCGGCCATGGTGATGAATCTAAGATCAGCTTGGTGCGCTATAACATCGCTGATGAAGTCTCTGGTAGAGTCGGTGCTGCTGCTTAGTCTGTTTAGGTCGGACAAGGAATGCTCCTTCTCTTCCAGAACACGTCTTGCGTTATCCAGCCAATGGGAGAAGGTCGATAATTCGTTCCTACGTGCAAGAAATCAACTGTTAGACAACTAGACTGAGGGGATGAATGACATTTAGGAGTCAGGATACCGACTTGAATTTGACCAATTCGTCTCTGGCAGCGATCAAACGCTTGACCATCCTCTCGGTACGGTCCGAGGCTCTGTCGAACCTTGTCTTCAAGGACCGACCGTTCTTCTCCAAGGTGGACACTTCCTCGCTGGACAACACGTTGCCACCGGTGAGGACCACTTGACGAATCTGATCGAGACAGGAGGAGACTGGTCGGGCATGGGCTTCGAGGTCTTCTTTGATCCCCTAAAAATATTGATGACGATATTTTTTAATAAACTATTTCGTCAGTTTAACCGAGTTAAGGAGGAGTAATCGTGCTTGCCTTCATCGCGTTTATCTGAGTCCGCAGCTCGTCGACATCCTCTTTGACGTTTTCCTGATTGGCCAGCTTCTCCTCGACCTCGGTTATCCATTGTAGCAATTTCGAGGAGGTCTCGTCGCACAGTTTGTACTTCTCCTCGACCGCTTGCTACAATTATTTCCAACAGAGAAAAACGGTAACGATTGGTACGAATCGCTTCGAACGACACAGACGTGCGATGATCGATGGACAAAATCTTAATCATCTAACGTGCTCTCTTAACAACGTAGATACAAGAGTAAAATAAAAAAAGAAAAACCGTCCCCTTACCGATGGGTCGGTCACTCTGTAATGATTACCAAAAATAAGTCAAATAAAGGGGGTTCGGGGGGGGGGCGATAACATGGTAAAGCTTATAAACATATCTCACGCATGCAAAACACATACACACACTTGGAACGTATAAAACGTATATAACAACGTTATTCATATATGTATATAAATATGTATATAACGTATAAGTTAAGGAAAAAAAAAAACAAAAATAAAAACAAACAACACAGTTTTAGAAGAACCCAAGAGGTCTGATTGATTATCTGGCCAGCGAGTAATCGAACTGCATACTCGTCCCGTACGTGGTTTTTGTTCTTATATGCAGTCGGCAAGCGGAACGATGGAACAGAACGAAAGCCGCGTTCTCGTCAATAAGACGCGTTTTATTTTTCTGCAAGCATATACAAACTGAAAGAATACGATTTCCCGGACGAAAATAATGAACTGACGTGACTGACGAGAAAATGACGAAAAAGAAATTGGGGTGAGTGGGTGGGGGGAGAGGGAGACGGCGAGGGAATGGACTACGGGGGAGAACGCGCGCGATTTAACGGGCGATGTAGAATGCTTAAACGCTCCGAGATTCCCGCTAGAAACTCTCGGTGTGCTAGAAAGAAAACAAACAGGATCGAGCTAAAATGAAAATATATACGATAATACCTGAAAACAAAAAGGAAAACTTTTCAGTGAAAAAACAATTACAGTGAAAATATATGCAAGTATATAAATGGTCGACGTGGGGGCTTGAGGGGGGTGGGGGGTAGGTTTGTTGTATGGTGACTTGGTCTGATCAGATGGGGGTGTGGTGCGTTCGATGGGATAACCTGTTCTCCGATGGCATGCGATCAACACGTGGGCTACGGCGTTGAACAACTAGTCGCTGTCGATTCGATCGCCTTTGATCGTTTTGCACACCATATATGGCGAGTGCATACAGTGTCCATGATATGTATATACGCGTTAATACATTATTTATTCCGGTATCGTTCCGGTGCTTTGCTCCCGTTTGCACTTCCCGAATACCTTAAGACGGAACAACAATTTCAATTCCATCCGAGTTCGTCGGAACAGACACCAAGAGGAGAGCACACGAAACGTCCCGGGATGGGCGAACCAACAACGTGCAGATTACCAACAAACGTTATTAATAACTATGATCGAAGTTAGCATTGCCGATGCGATCAGGCGACACACGAAAGATGGAACTGCGTTTTTAGTTGACCGCGGTCACGACACCACGAATTTATTATCCGTGTCCACACGAACGAACACCGATCGTTCACGGTCTCTCGTCCGTTCGGTATGATCGATGAACCGCTGGATTAGTGATAGTACGACAATATTAAGGCCCCTGTTACGCGATGGAGAAAAGTGAATTACGTGCGTCCCCGTTGGTGGATGTTGTGTGTATGTAGGTATGTATATGCGAGTGCGAGCGAAGGGGTTTAAAGCAGGGGTTGAATTATACCCTCCAGTGTCCATGACATTTCTTCTTAATCGTGTGCTACTACTTTTCGTACTTCTGTCATATGTACGTTTATTTTTCAAAAATTGAACTGATATCTAAGAAATAAATTAAAAACCGATACAAAACTGAAATAGAACCGATATAAGAACCGAAAAAAATAACGGATCTATTTAGAACCAATATAAGTATAGTTCTGTACAATTTCAAGAACCGAAATCGATATTATAACAGTCTTCAACTCCTGCTTGGAAGAGAGGAGCGTCCCACGTGAAACGTGATGGTACGATTCTTTTGATTATTATCGATCTTTCACGACGATCGTTTTCTTGTTCCCCATGCAGACGTCACGCATTTCCGTTACGCTTCTTTCAATCACGTCCGTGACATGCTGACGCAATCACACGTGATTGGTCGTTTAAACGTACATCGTGGCACGCTCTCAAAAGGGATCCCCATGCAGGATTCTGGCGACGATGATTTCGATGTGTCGAAAATATGATTCTCGGTCGTGTCTATTACCGATCCCCGTTGCTACTGACACAGGCGTCATTCGGCAGTGACAGTGAATGTGTGTGAAACAGTCGCGATGAAAGAAAGAGTACAAGGTGGTCGGCTATCGTCGCACACGTAGAGCGATAGACGACAGGATGCATCGTAAGCGTACAGTACGTAACGATCCATAACTTTTTGGCAAGCGATTAGAGATGATAGCAAAAAAAATATGAAAAAAAAAATGGATGGGATTAGACTGTGAGAAAAAAAGAGATGTGAAAAAAATTAAACGTGAGAAAAAAACGTGGACGAAAAAGAAAAAATAAACAGACAAAAAAGGAAAAAATAGAACGTAAAAAAAGAGCCAGCAGGAGAGGGGATGCTTAAGTGGATTTCAGCGGCAGGTTGGTGCCCACGAAATGGACGATGCTCCTTGTGGATGATTTTACGTTATTTCTATTCTTTCCCCCAGGTACAAAAATATAGAACGGAATCTTGATTGTTCAGAAAAAAAAGATAATAATTATGCATCTAAAAATACTGGTCCATTGACGAACCAAAAATAAATTATTAACCCTTCGCACTCCACCGCCGTTGCTCTACCGGCAAGATACAAATAAGTTGACTTTACCGCAATGCAAACTGAACATTAATGAATAAAATTTAAATTTTCTAAATCTCAGAAACAGACAGAACAAAGATATATTTAAGTTTCTAGTCGTTTACAGTAAAAATGTCTTAGAGTGCAAAGGATTTAAAAAAAGGTACTATATAGATAGCCTCAAGAAATGAGTTTATAGAATCTCATCTCTACGAACGTATTAAGTCCAAACAAGCCGAGTAACTAAAAACCATTAATCACGGGGATACTATTCCCATTTAAAAAAAAAAAAAAAAAAAAAAAAACATTTCATGTGCACCAATCTAGCAAGCTTCGCAGAGACCGACGTAGTGCACAGAGAGATAGAAAAAAAGTCCAGGGTAGAAAAAGAGGAGGCAAGAAAGAGTGCCACTTACCCTAGCTTCTGCGGTGAGAATATAACCCTGGTCCAGGGCTTTCGCGAAGTCAAGGCTCTTTCCCGATTGGTCCTCGCAACAAAGCCTGCCCGCTATAGGATCTACTATCCCCACGCTTATAGCCTCTAACAAACTAACGATTCTACCGGTCCCCGGTTCTTTGATCACCGTACCGGACGGATCGATCGATCCAGCGTCGATCGCCTCCCTTAACGCGGCGGGCACGCGGTCTAGAGCGGACGCGACCTGGAACGGATCGTCGAATCGACCGGACGCCGTGTCGTACAGCCCGTACTCCAACGCCTCGATGAACGGCAGACCGCGTTTGGGGGTGATAAGCAGCTCCGCCTCTAAGGCTCGCGATAACGGGTACAATCTCGAGGTCTCTGTCTCTAGAACATTTCCCTTCTCAGCGTCCATTAGACCTTTCCTAAACGCCACGGCTAATTTCACCAGTTTCTTCTTCTTGGTATCTTTGATCAACGCGCTATCCGAGTCCACGATACCCAAACCAACCGCGTCCTTCAAGGTTACAATATCACCGGTCTTGGGATCGGTCAGTTTTCCAGTTTCTACGGACAAATGTCCCTCGTCTATGGCTTCCTCGAAGGTTAGAGGTCGCGTGAAGAACACCTCGACGTCCCCGAATCGAACGAATCGAGGCGTCAGCTTGCCATCGGGAGTCTTAGGCGAGTCTGACGCGATCGTACCTCTGCTGGACGGATCGAGGATACCGTCTGTTAGGATGCTATTGATGGTTATGAAACGACCAGTTTTCGGGTCTCTGACTACCGCTGTGTTCGGATCCAGAAGACGGTTCTCGATCGCCTCTTGGATGGTGTACTCTTGTCTGGGCTCGTCTTTACGTGCAAGACTTCGTCGAGCTGGCTGATGCGTCAGGGGTTTCTCGAGGGTGACCAGCAGGCCACGTTCGAGGGCAACATCAATTGGATAACCACGTTTCGTTTTCGAGTCGAGAATACGACCATGAGGAACGTCTATCGCGCCGTTCTCGATGCCCATCAACAGGGACGTTATCTGACCGGTGGTGGCGTCCTTCAAGGCGGTGGTGTCGGGATCGAGGAGGCCCACATTGAAGGCACGCGTGAGATCGAGACTCTCGTTGGTACGTGGATCAACGAACAGTCCCGTTTGACCGCGGTAAAGGTCGCTGGCGATTGCTTCCTCTATGCTCAATGGAAATTTCGAGGGAACAATATGTCCTCTCCTGAAAGCTTCCTTCAGATCAATGAGTCCTTCTGGTAGGGTGTTGTAGGTGCCGCGTGTCTCGTCGATCACCGTCAAAGAGATCGCGTCCGTGAGTGGCATGTATCTATCGGATCGAACATCACGCACGATCGAGGTGAGAGGATCGATCAGTTCCGATCTGCAGGACTCCGCTAACGTTAGCTTCCTGTTGGTGGATGGATGAGTGAACTTTCCTGAAGAAGGATCATAGATATTCATCATGATCGCTTGATGTAGACTGAACTCTGTGGTCTCGATGTCTATTATAAGACCCAGCTGCAAGGCCAGACTTAAAGACACCGATCTATTACCTCCAGGTTCTTTAAACATCCCTGACCTCCTGTCGATCACTCCTGCTCGGCAGGTCTCCGCCAGCGAGAGCAATCTATCTGCTCGTTTGTCCCAATAACAAGGTAAAGTAGGATTCACCAGACAGTTCCTCATCGCTTCATGCAACGTGACTAACCTTCCTGTACTGGGATCCGTGATCTTTCCGGTCTGTTCATCGTACAAGCCCTGATGGATCGCCCGTTGCAGGGATACCGCGGCTCTATGATCGACTATCAGCCCAGCATCGTGGGCTTCTTGCAGGGACATATCGGAATCGGCCGTGGCGCTGACTTTGCCAGAGGAACCGTCGATGTAACCTGTTCTTATAGCTTCCATTAGTGAAATCCTCTCGCGCAAACCACTCCTGCCGTCTTTCACCGTTACCGAATCAGCGTCTATCAGGTTCCTCTGGATAGCATCCAACAGACTGAGATAGACGCCCGATTGGGGATCGAGGAACATGTTTGTTCTCACGTCCAAGATTCCTTTTGAGATCGCTTCGCTGAAGGTCATCGGTCGGCGTGCCTCCAACAGCAAACCGTGTTCCAATGCTTCCCGAAAGTCCACAGGTTTCCCTTTCTCGTTGGTCACTGTGCCCGTTTTAGGATCAATTATCAGCTCTTTGATGGCCTTATCGAAGGTGATCGCTTTGCCGTCCGGTTGACGAATTACCACCGCGGTGCTTGGATCGATCACGCCTGCTTTGATCGCACGATCGGTCGGCAGCTTCTCGCGGGTCTCTGGAACGATGAAGCGACCGGTGGTCGGCTCGTAGAGGCCCTTGAAAACCGCTTCGGGTAAAGAAATCTTTCTCTTCGCTGGTACTATCAGCCCACGATCGTGAGCGTCTGTGAGAGACAAAGGTGTGCTGGTGGAGGTATCAATAGCGGTGCCTGTTTTAGGATCGATCAGGCCTTGTTTTATAGCTTCTCCTAAAGAAATAATCTCGCTGTTCTTTGGATCCTTCACGGAGGGACTGTCTTTGGCGATCAGGCCCATCTCGAGAGCTTTCTCGAGTGTATAGGTGGTGCCATCTATGTCGAAGGTACCTTTCTCGGGGTCGTAAGTCTGATGAGCGAGAGCCTCTTGCAGGGACCAGGGTTTCACGGTACTTAGAATGTATCCTTTCTCATGGGCGACGTCCAACGTCATCGGATGCGGTGAAATCAGTATTCCTTTCTCGAGATCGATCAACTGATTCTGCTCGGCTTCGTGCAATGGCAACACTCGGTCGTTTCGATCGTCCCTTACCACAGTTGTCTCGCCGTCGACGTAACCGGTGGCAAGTGCCTCTTTCAGAGTGGTCTCTTCGCCTGTTGTCGGATTAGCGACCAGTCCAGTCGCAGGAGAATAGTATTCTTGAACGATCGCATCGATCAGAGTGGGAACGAATCCTGTAGTGGCGATGATGCCTCTCTTGAGAGCAACGTTCAACGGAAGAGATTCCCCGGTTTTGGTGTCTCGTAATCGACCAGTCCTGGGATTGAGAAGCTTCGATTCGCCCAGAGCTTCTTCCAACGACAGGAATGTCCCAGCTTTTGTGTCCTCGCACTCGCTGATGAACGCGTCGATTAAACCTCTACGGACGCTTTCTTCTACGTCTATCGGCTGGCCGGTCAACGTGTCCAGAATGGTACCGGTGTTCTCGTCGTAAAGACCCTTCCTGATGGCAGCCTCCAGTGATATTGGTTTGCGTGATTTTGGGGCGACCAAGCCTTTGATAAAAGCGTCCTGAACGTCAACTCTTCCTCCAGCCTCGAGTAGTTCCTGAAGGGACTGAACGTCGTCATTTAGGGGGTCCCTGATACTGATCGAGCTGGGATCGATGAGTCCTATCTCTATAGCTTCGTTCAACGTCAACATCTGATTCGACGTTGGGTCCTGCACTTCACAGGTCTCTGGATCGAGCAGACCTTCTGCAATGGCGTTCCGTAGACTTAAACCTTCTTGTCCTGGTACCACAACGATGTCTGGTCGTTGCATTGCTGGCCTCCCCTTGATCTGGCCCAGTTTCACCGCCTCGAAGAACGGAATCTTTTTACCTGTCTTCGGGTCGACCATGTACCCCAGGTTTCTATCCACAAGGGGTTTGGAGATTGCTTCCCGAAGGGACACGAACCTGTCCCCAGTTTTACAAGACAGATCTTTGACTAACACCTGATCAGGGTCGAACATTCCTAGGTACATCACGAAGTCATTGAACGAGACCACGTCTCCCGTTTCAGGATCCACGAACTTCTCTTTCTCTAGATCGTAAGCACCTCGGGCGACGAGATCCCTGGCTGTTAAAGTGGGAGTGATCTGGATCACAAACCTTCTTCCTTCAGTGGATTCCAATTCGTATTCTTGTTCGTGATCCTTCTCGATCTCCGATTGTTCAGACTCTTCTGAAGTATCCTCTGGCAGTGTTTTCATTTCTTCTTTGTGCTGGTACTGTGTTTTCAAGGCTTGTTCTGGCTCTTCTATCCGAACAGAAGACATCACAGACTTCTCTGACTGCTGTTCTTGTACTTCTGGTGGTCTTTGACCTGTTTCTAATTCCATCGTTTTCGATACTTCTGCATCCAATTTGTCCTTTTCTTTTATTGGATGCTTCAAGGACTCTTCCAACTTCTCTCGTTCGATCAGATTCATCGAGGATTCTCCAGGTTGTTTCGATTCAACCTGTTGCTTCAAATCATCCACTTTTTCTGGTTGCTCCTGCGGCTTTGTCGCTGCTTCTTGTTTTTCCTTGATTGGCAATGGTTTTACAGGTTTCTTGGGCATCATCGACTGTCCTTGAAGACCACCGTCTACCACTGACAGTGTCTGTTCGAACACAACCGATGAAGCTTTCTGTTCTTCTCTCACACGAGACAACGGTCCAATTTGTTCCCTTTGTTTTCCAGGCTCCTCAGCCTTATCTTTACTCGCAGAGGCATCACGAACAGCATCGTATACCGCCTTTCCAGCAAGAACGGGAGCAGCAACCACGGCCAATAATCCCAATTTCGCAGCCTCTTTCAATGAAACCCCTCCACGTCCTTCAGGGCCTTTCGTCTTTCCCGTGACAGGATCGATCATTCCCCTCTGTAGCGCTTCTCTGGTCGTCACAGCCTCAGCGGTTCTAGGATTATAAATTACAGCATTAGGATCAACCAGTCCGACCTCCATCGCTTCAGTAAGGGTATAAGGTTTCTTCGTATCTGGATCCACAAATCTTTCTGTCTTTTCGTCATAAATCTCATCGATCTGTTGGGTTGTGGAATCAGAATCAGGTTGATCAGAGGGTACATCCAGAAAACCATTTTCAACAGCATCCTGAATAGACATGGCGACTCCTGTCGAAGGATTGGTGTAAGTACCAGCTGTGATATCGAGGAGACCTTTTTGTAATGCATCGTCGAAAGACATTTTAATGTCCTTGGTAGTGAACTCCTCTCGCCGTTCAGATTCGTCTCTGACTATACCTCTGTGTCTCGCCTCTTCGATACTGATTTTCTCGCCAGTTTCAATGTTCCTCACTTCTGCGGCATTCACTAACTCGTAGCCGGATAAAATACCCAAAGTCTTCGTGGTAACGGTATGATAGGAGGTGACGGTCTCGGTGATACCGCCGTTGATAGTAGTGGTGACTGTAGCGCAAGTAGTCGGTGGTTTGACTACCAGCAGACCGGATTCAATGGCTTCCAGAACAGGTACCGATGTTCCAGTCGACGGATGAACGAAAACACCCTTCTCTCGATCGATCAGACCGGCCTCCAGAGCCTTCGTCACCTCCATGCTGTCGGACGTAACAGGACCAGGCAGAGCCATTATGAAATTCCCTTTAATGGCGTCCTCGAGGGACAAACGTTCCTTGGTGATCGGATGTCGTATTTCTTTTCCGGTAGCGTCTATCAAACCTCTTTCTAGAGCCACAGTGAAAGTCATCCCAGCGGGTGGTATCTGTTCCCGATTTTTCTCCGAATCCGCGAAAACGTTGTTCTCGACAGCTGTCACTAGATTAACGCTGGCACCTTCGCTGGTCCTTATCAAGGATCTTTCGGGATCGACAAGATCGCTCTCGATAGCGTTACGAAGCGTGTCCGTACGTCCGTCTGAACAAGTTAGTTTCGACAGAGGATCCACTATCTCGCATAGAATAGCCTCTCTGAGAGTCAGATGAGCTCCAGTCTCTGGATGAACGACCTTGCCTTCTTCAGGGTCCAAAAGACCCTGTTTATACAGACCAGGAATAGATAGACTCTTCGCCAAAGGCACCAAAACATCGGCGCTCTCTGGATCCAGGATTCCACGTTCAACGGCTTCTCCGATATTAAGAATATCACCTCTTTGGGGATCTACGATCTTCCCTGACGCGGCGTTGATCCTTTTGCTTTTCAAAGCTTCCGATAAAGTAACTGGTTTTCCATCGTCCACGGCCATTGTTACGGTGATAATCTCGGCCGTCTCTGCATCGATCAAGCCGCTCTCTAACGCCTCCTCCGGTCTGACAACCCTTTTTCTCATCTTCTGAAGAACTATCGGCTTGGCTTCTCCGTTTGACACGGACACCATTGCTTTCCCAACGGTTACCTTATACTTGGGTTCGAAGCTGGACCTCTTTAAATCCTCTGGTTCAACATCCCCTTCTGTCCTGGACACCGAATGCTCTTCACTGGTTGCTGCTGTTGGAGAGGAATCAATCACTGAATCCATCATAGACGTGGAACCAAGAGCAGAGTCTAGTTCAGAGATCGAAGTGGAAGTGGTAGGTTTACCTGTTATCTCTTCCTGTTCGTTGTACGATGTTTCTTCGACAGGAGTTCGTACAGTTTCTGTCTTATGAGGCGGAGCTGTTTCGGTGATAGGTGACGAGGATGTGACTGGTACCAAGGGCGAGCCCACAACGGAGACTATACCGAATTTTGCCGCATCGAGCAAAGATATCTTTCTGTTCTCGTCCACCTTGTATTCAGCCGTCTCCGCGTTCAGGATACCACGCTGAATGGCCTCTGCTATGCCTACATACTTTCCTGAGACGGGATCCTTAACGATCACTACTTCTGACGGCAGAGTACCGTCGAAAAGGGCCGATAACAATTCACTGGATTTCCCTGTTTCGGTTGATATGACTAGAGCAGTACTAGGGTCGTAAATAAGACCTTTGGAGACCCTGACTGGATCCGGTATCGTGTGAGTAGCTTCGTTGATTTTGATTTCTAACTGCTTCGAAGGATCGTCCGGCCTCGAGAGCTCGAGCTTATCCGGTTCTCCCGACACTTTTGTGATTCGTAGCAGCCTTTGTTGGGAGCTGTCGCCATCGGGATGCTTGCCTTCCAGTATAATTAATCCTTTACCGATCGCCTCTTTCATTGATATTTTCTGAGGATGAGTATAGTGACCCGTGGAATCCAAGATATTCTTCTCTAGACTTCTCAGCAGGGACACCTTCCTGCCGTTGTTCGGATCGACCACGAAACTCGAATTTGGATCTATTATCCGAAGCTTCACGCACTCCTCGAAGGACACTAACCTGTCCGTGCCTGGAATTATGAAGAGACCTGTGATTGGATCGAATAATTTACGGTCGATCGCCTCGGATAAAGGCCAGCCGTCGGTTGGCAGTTCAAATACTCTTCTTTCTGCAGAGGAATTATCCTCCTTGGGAACATTGTCCCTTGGAGACTCGACGTTCATGTTTTGATCATCCTCGGAATCCCTGTGCTGTCTGGACCACGATGGTTTCAGGACATTTGTGTCCTCGTCCGTAGATACTGTCTCGAACGAATTGTCTGTAATGTTAATTACAGTGGTCCCTTTCACCTGCGAAGAGGAGATCACTCGCTCTTTAGTGATGATAGTCGTTGTGGTACCAATTGCTCTAGGAACACTGTCGTTAAGGGACTCTTCAAACGAATCTACAGCATCCATCGATCTGTCGACAGAAGGACTTCTTTCTTTTTCATTAATCCGCGCCTTCTCCGCTCTTTCTATCTCTTCTGGATAAACTTCCTTCACCTTCGTCACCGTCTGCGTGGTAACCGTGACGTTTAACAACCCTGTGAGCAAAGCTGCGCCATCGGGTGTGATCAGTCCTCGTTTTAGAGCGTTCTCGAGAGACACTGGCCTCTTGGTTCTAGGATCTAACAGCAGACCAGTCTTGGGATCAAGAAGTTCGGAGAAGACAGCTTCGAGAAGCGTGATCTCCTTGCCTTCCTCGATGATTCCTATTCCCCTGTTGAGCATTTCTGAGACTTCTGGTCGAACGTAGCCTCGTTCCTCCGCTTCGGCCAGTGAAACTGTCTCTCCCGTGTTTGGATCAACAATATAGCTACCACCGGCTTTGGAACTGATTAGACCTTTCAGTAAGGCAGCGTTTAAGCTCACATACTCTCCGGTCAAAGGATCCCTGAAACCGTCTATATCGAATATAGTCTTTTGAGCAAGAGAAGTGACAAGACCTTTCTCGACAGCTGTGGAAAGAGCAAGCTCCTCTTCCGAATTCGCATCTCTATACGTAGCCTTCTCGGGGTTAATTAATCCGCGGTTCAAAGCTTCGGACAACGTGATCGCTTCGCCCGTTCTCGCGTCAACGATCGAGTTCAAACGATCGGCGTCAAGTACGCCCCTCTCGATCGCCTCCGTTACAGTCAATTTCGTCCTGTGCGCGGGACTAGTGATCCTACCGCTCTCGTCGATAATTTCCGAGTCACGACAATCTTTAAGCGTCATCGGTTTAACGATCAATTTCCTCCTACGCGCTTCCTTCAGAGACAGTTTCTCCATCGTCAGGCCGTGCATGTACTTCCCGGTTACAGGATTCATGATGCCCTGTTTCATGGCTTCGACAAGCGTCACCTTGGTGTCGTTCCTAACGTCCACGATCTCCCTCGCGGTCGAGTCCAGTATCCCTTTCTCGACAGCCTCGTCGAGCGAGTAACTTTTCCCGGTGACACGATCGAGAACGCGACCGAGGGTCTCGTCGACCAGTCCCTGGGATATCACGTCGGAAAGGGGCAACGCGTTTCTCTTCACCGTGACGGTCACGTCCAGCTTCGCGAGGTAACCTTTCGCGTGAGCCTCCTCGACCGTCAGCCTCTCTCCGTCCTCCGTGACCAGTTCGCCCGTCCGCGGGTCCAACGCGGAAGAACCATGCCCATCGACCGGTTGGTGGTCGTCGTCCTTTATCGCATCGGCTACGCTAACCGCGTCGTTCACGGGTGTAGTCTGTCTGTATGTTACCTTCGCTCTGTCCCCCGTTCCGTCGGTTTTCTCCGCGTCGTACAGCTCCCGTTGGATCGCCTCGAGCAGAGACACCGGTCGTCCCTCCTCATCGTAACCGCACGGGCCTAGCAGACGATCCGCGAGCCTCGTGTCGATCATCTTCTCGCGGGCCGCCTCCTCTATCGTGACGGTCTGTTTTCCATCCCTCGAGCACACTATCCTACCCCTCCTAACGTCCAATATCCTAAGACTGATCGCCTCGCCCACCGTCAACACGTTACCGGTTCTCGGATCCACGATACCCCTACTCTCAATAACGTTCTCTGTACCCATACCCTCGTCCGCCCGTTCTATCCTCTTTAGACTCCTAATCTCGCTAAAATGCACGCTTCCGCCGCTAGCGCTGCTCGTCGTCCTCGACCAGGACGATTCGTCCCTCTCCTCGCTACGTTCCTCCCTTTTCTCGTCCTCCTCCCGTCTTCGTATCGTTTCCTTCTCGAGCTCGTGATTCCTCTCGACGGTGTGCGTCGTCGTGGTTCCATCGGGAACCGGACGCGAGACCTCCTGGGAACCAGCGCGACGCACCTTGTCCGACACGATCTTCTCGGTCCTTTCGGTTCGTTCTGTTCTTTCGTGACGCTCGAGGCTGTACCTGTGAACCAACGATAGGAATCTGTAATTGTTCTTTATGGAGGGGGGGGGGGGCGATACCTTACATCGATTCTGTGGGTATACTCACTGCGATTGGGTGTAGTGCGTCGTGGTCGAGCTGAAACGCTCCTCGCAGGTGCTACTCTCGTAGATGTTGAATTCCGTTCGGAAGGTTCTAAGCGGCTTTTGCTCCTGGAGAGCGCGCTGGAACGTGAAAAATGTACGTCAGATTAGATTCTATAGTCGTTTCGTTGTTAATTAGAAATTATGCAAATCACTATGACCACATATGTGCCGGTGATTGTGAAAGTTGCCTAAGGCAATTGGATATTCAGCAAAAATACTTTCATATTATTGTAACGTAAATCGATGTAACACCCAAATAAGTGATACATTAATTTTTTTTTTTTTTTTTAGATTTTTGACTCAAACCACTTTCATAATCACCGGCACATATGGAATCTATGTAAAATATTTCAAAGATACACGTTTCTCTGATAACGGACCGCTCGAGACCCTAATCACCGCGGATCCACATTTAGAAGGACCGAGAGTTCATTCGCTAGCACAATTTACAAGAAATTGGGAAAGAATCCAAACTTGGTGAGTGGCTTCCAAGTTAATTCACGGAGGTTCTGTTGCCGTTCAACTCCTCCGACCACGATGAATTTCTACAACTAAACCCCTTCTGGCGTGCCTTCCTATCAAAAGGTATATATTCCAGAGTATTCATCGGTAGGGTGAGACTGACCTTACACAATAATTACAGCTCCGAAACTTTCGGTTAAACTGCATCCTGTAATAGGGTCTAAACACGACAGCGAATAATACTCCGCGAAACAACTCTACCGAAGAGCAGTTATCGCTCCGACACATTTTAGGTAATCGAGCAACATCCCCCATTACGCGAAGCGAAAAAAACAAGCTTCCAGTCACGCGATGCGTGTTAACCCTTTAAGTGTTTCATTTCATTTTGAAAACGTGCACTTGTGTGCTTAATTATTTTCAACCTATGACGAGTATACTCGACAAACACAGAGTAGAATGCATTTGCTGTAAAATAGAAATAAATTCTATCAAAACAGCCCTCATACATATGTATACTGCTGCATATTTCTTTTTTTTTTTAATATAGATGCATTTTTGCCCTACAATATTCCAAAATATGTTAAAATTACAAATATGTTGTTTGGTTTAGCTAAATTTGACTTTAATTAGCAAATGCCCTAGTTTCCTGACAAGAGTATACTCGACATAAATATTGAAAGGGTGAACAACAATCCATACTCCTCCCCGTATTCGATCGATATTCCGAACGTGTAAAAACAAGGTGCAATTTAAAAATTACCGTGTTCACGATCCTCTTATCGAGCGTCATCGCAACAACACTGTCCCACAACACCGGGTTCAACGAAGATCCCAGAAACCGATTAAACGGTTCGATTCATTCCACCTAATCACCAGGAAAAAACAATGTCACTCAGGTCTCGGTGTCACTGTCAGAATCATGTCTATTCCCGGGCATGACAGTCTTACTGGAAACTGTGATACGGTCAATTAATCCGCCTCGAGCTCCACCGAGCAACTGTGAGAGCCAGCCGCGCGCGATTTGTTGGCAGGAAGCCGGCCCCCGATCCCGTAAACTCGAGGCGTCGTGGTCCGCGCGCGCGGAAAAGCCAGAATTTCTTTTTTTAGAAACGCGACCGAGTGTCTTTTACGAACGAGTGGTCTCTACGAACGACGACGACGACGACGACGACGACACGTTCAGTTACTATTCATAAATTCCTCGCGCGAAAGCCGAGATTCATCGTGAACACCATTCTCGCGACACCGTTTTATCGACCTCGGAGGAATAGTGTAAAATTAAGGATAACGTAATCGATGACTAACGGACGGCGAACCATCGTCGCACGTGCTCCCACCGCGACTGTACACGTGACAGCGCAATCGAGGAAAAACTCTACGCTCGCGGATAATCCCCACCCTTCTGGTGTCACTTCTTGGGAGGAGGGACACACGCACAGTAGTGTCCTAGTTTTTATTTCCCAAGAGGTACTAGATGTACAAATCAGATTCATGGCCCTCCATAATTAAGTATTGACTCCGAACCACCATCTGACTATTTCGTTAGGACATTGGTCCCAGAAATGACGTAAATATATAAAAAGTGATAAGGTATATTTTAAGACTAGATTGTATTCTGTTTGTTTTTCTAAATAAACGACAAATCTATGGAAAACAAGACCACGAATTAATTTGTACAGTTAATAGATACCTTTCGCACGATCCTGATCTCAGGCATGGCGGACGTGGTCCTGGAGGACGTTTGACCGGCCTCCACGAGCATTTTTAATTACGATTTTAAACGGAAACAGCCGGCACCAGAGACCGGCGGGGCACCACCTCACGACGCGTGTTTTATGCGCCGTCTCGAGATGTCGAACGCGAACGGGGGGACCAGCGCCAACTGTGTGTGTGTGGTGCAAAGTTTCTGCATTCTGCGCCGTCGCCTGTTACCTATCGAGCCACTGCCACCACGCGTGACGTAGCGTCGTATATCGATTCCGCGCGACGAACGACGGCGGGAAGGATGAAACTTTGCGTCGAGTTACCACGCACAATACCGTGCGTGGGCGACGCACAGAAGGACAACGAGAGCTTGGTCACCGATGGTTTTGCTCGCGGAAAACAATTAACATTTCGAGTGCCGCCTCTGGGCGAGTCTGACCTCGGACAGGACTGTTGCGTGTGGGTTGACGATAATTTTTAAATAATCGGACGAAGAATTGATGTCTACTGAGTTATTGGTCACTCTGCGCCTACAATTCTGCCTATTGGTTCGTTCGGATGGTTCGTAGCGTTTCGAACAGTGTGTCTTTGTTACCCTTTTGACCTGGTGAACAAGCACCTAAGTCCATTTTCAGATACATTCTCGGAAACTTAAAAAGTCGCACTACTTCGAGTGGAAAATTTTTGCAACACATATATGTAATTATGTACATGCAGCAAACGTGTGGAAACGTGGCTTAGTTAACGGAAATTAGTAAAGTTAAACACAAAGATAGATATTCAGAGACTCACTTGCAGAGACGCATCCTCGGGATTAAGCGTGGCCATCCGCCTGACCCGCTCCTGAAGGATATTCACGAGCGTGGTGTACTTCATGTTCAGATTGTCCAGATTTCTCGCGACGTCGTCGACCGTCGAGACGAATTCCCGCCGGGGTTTCTTCACCGAGGCGTCCATAGACGGGCAGAGATCTTCCAGTTGTTCCTTGAACGCTCGAAGCCTTTGTCCGTAGATCTAAGGGTTTTCGGTTAGCCCGTTACGGTTAGAGGATAACAAGTTATTAGATCTCGCCTGTGCGTCGCTACCCTTCTACAACCCTCAGCGGTCCCTAAGGTGCGCCCTCAATGTGTGTGGAAGCAAGTATAGGTCATATAATACCGATAAATAAAAGATAAATAATACCGATCATCGGGGGACTTGACCGTAGCGATTTTAAGCGGTTTAACTTCCTGGTTAATCGAACCGGAAGTCGAACTGGACAAGCCACAAGCCCCGAACCGTGTCAGCGATCAAGCGCCTCGTCAAAAGTTACGTGTAGAACGTAAAAATCGGTAGAACCAGACTCGACGAATTACCTTCCCGCATAAGAAGACTCTAGGAACCAGAAGAGATCAGAACCAAATATGCAAATCCCTCATACAAGTGGTTCTTAAGCATTTTACTTAACAGACTAATCACTAAAAAATCTGAAATCTACCACTAAATAAATTTTAGATCGTAATTAATTTTGACGACACTTTTTAAATTTGTTTACATCGATAATTGCTTTTCAAATTTTTGAAATATGAATATAATGTAGGTTTTGTTCACTTTTATTTTTAATTTTCTATTCTTCGCGGCCTACTTGAAAAGGGTCCTAGAATCGTTCTGTACACAGTGATCAATGAAACTGCGCGTACAATACGAACCGATTGTTTCACCGTGCATCCGGTTGACCATTAAGAGCGAAAATATGCAAGAAGTTAGATTGTAACGCGTAAGGTGTAATAGAAGCGAGTCTGTGTGTAATAGCTGGGTGTTCGAAGCCAGGTAAGGTGGATTAAAAGCTGTTCGATTCGTCCCGATTGTACGCTGACTCGACCCGGGTCGACTTCGTGGAAGAGAACTTTTTACGACAGGTGTAGAATAGTTAGCCTCGGACAAAGCTTGTTTTTTCGCCTCTATGTACAGCCACTACGGTTTTTCAAGCGATCAAAAGCGATAACTGGTGACGCAAAAGCGGAGTAGGAATACAGATGTGGCGATGCCATCCTTGATATCCCTGGAAAACAGTATATAAAAACTCCAAGAAGAGACTGAAA